>NW_012101810.1:570025-572806 GCF_000951045.1 Mandrillus leucophaeus
CCTTTCTTTTTTCTTCCTTCCTTTCCCTCTCGCCTTCCCTCCCTCCCTCGCTCCCTCGCTCCCTCGCCCGCCTGCGCGCTCCCTTCCACCCCCTCTTCCTCCGGCGCGAGTCCGGCTCGGAGCCTCTGGCCCTCCCCTTCTCTCCCCGGCCTCCGGAGCCCCTGCTCTCCTCGGCTCCCCGCGACGCCCCGCTCCTTCCCTCTCCCGGCGACGCGCAAGGGCTGGGGGAGGAGGGGAGGTCCTAGAAAGCGCAGGGGGCGTCCTCGCTGTCCCGTCCCCGGCCCTCTCCGCCCACATCTAAAAGGTGGTGGGGGTAGGTGGGTGGGGGGAGTGGGGGCGACAGCTGTTGGCTGAACGAACCACCCGCGACTCCCATCACCCGAAGCAAAGCCAAGGTGTTCTCAGGTCCTCCCGTCGGTCCGCCCCTTATCCGGGAGGGCAGGGACCTAGGGGCAGAGAATGCGGGGCGCAAGCCGGGCCCCGCTTCCTTCCTTCACTCACCCCAACCACTGGGAGGACTTAAGGGGATTCTCGAGCACTCTTCGGCTCAGTCTCACCCTGACAACCTGCCTGTGCGGAAGCCCCCGTCCGCATGTTACAGGAAGGGAAACTGAGTCAAGAGAGGCCCAGAGTCTCGCTCCACACGGCGCGTCGGAGGCAGAGCCCCAGGGGCAGCCTGGACCCGGGTAGGAGCCCTCGAGACTCCACGCTTGGGCCGGGCAGGCCCCGGAGGTGCCTGGACAAGCCCGCGTTCCAGAACGGCCGGCGCCTGGGGGCCCTCTCCAGTCTCCGCGTAGCCTGCGCGCCCCCGCCGGCGCCCCCTCCCCGCTTCCTGTCCCCCGCCCGCCTCTGGTTCCCGGCCTCAGTACCCCCGGCACGCTCTCCGCTCGCCGCCAGCAGCTGGGCAATTCAACGAGCATACAAAAGAGTTGACTCAATTCAAAGGCAGCAAATCAAGATAAATCCTATAGTGTGTGGGGACCGGAGAGGGAATGTGAATGAACGCCCACGGCGCCGTTCAGTCCTATAGGGACCGGCCTAGCCCGGCTGCAGGGCCTGACACGCCTGGGTCCTAGGGTTCTCTAGGAGCCAGAATCGGGGAGTGGGCTCCGAGCGGCCTTGGACTGGCCGGAATTTAGGAATTTGGAGCTTGTGGCCTCCTTTGGCTGGCTGGGTGGGGCTCCCGTGATGGGGGTGCAGAGCCTTGAAGGGGAGTGCTAGGACAAAAGCCAGTGCGTCCCCACGATTTCATGCAAGTACTGGGGGCGGGGCAGGGGGCCTGGAAACCCAGCACAGCCCCAGGGGCCAGCAGGAAGAGCACTGGTGGTTTGGAACTCCTAAGCTCTGGCCTTTCTCCTTCTGTCCCGACCTGGACCACGGTCAGAGCCAGGCCGCAGGCCAAGAGCAGGTCCTTGTTTACCCACCAGATAGATACTGCAAGCCTGAGATGTGCCAGGCCTGGGCCTGTGGAACGAGGCCGGCGGTGAGAGGGGCACCCTCTCCTCCCTGCCTGTCTGTGAGGTCTCCCCAGCGGCAGCTCCACTAGGGAGAAGCTGGTCGGCCCCCAGAGCTTCCTTGGCGGGGCTTGGAAGGTCCCGGTATGCTACCCTCCAGCTTCTGGCCTCGCCAGCCCTGTGCAGATGACCACCGGCCTCGGGGCCCCAGCCTGTCCATTCCCCCTGCCAAACATAAACCCCAAGAGAGGTACTGGTTCCCCATTTCCAGCAGGTTCCCCCAGGCCTGTGCTGGTCAAGTGCAGCCGAAGCTCTGGAAGGGGCCTCCTTGGCCTTCGCAGGTGTACCCCGTGTGCCCTGCGCTGTGCTGGGCGCCTGCCCGGAGGAGTCGCACCAGGACGTCCTGCTACTTCCCAAGAGCAGGCATTATGAGCCCATTTCCTTGGGGTGCAAACTGAGGCCGGGGGCCTCTTCAGAGCGCCCTTGACCGGTACTGCCTGACCCCAGAGGTCAGTTCTGCGGCCACTCGGGGTCTGAGATCCACGGAGAACTTCAGAGGTCAACTGGAGGGGCGGGTAGGGGTACGCGCAGGGCCCTGTGAGGCGAGATCCCGCAACCTGAGGAGCCAGGACCCCAGCAGAGAGCGAAACCTGGAGCTGGGGGAGGGGAGGGCAGAGGACTGGAGGCGGGGCTGCACGGTGGGGGTCGAGTCCTCGCGGCCGCCCCTCAACCCCGAGCGGAGGCTGCGCCGTCCGGCTGCGACCGAGTCCCCGGAGTCCCGGCCGGGCCGCCCCTCCCCCGTGGCCGCGCCGATTGGCGGCCTGCGTGTAAGTCATTAATTCTGTTACCGGGACGCGGGCGCCGCCGCCGCGAGGACATCTGTCCGGGGCCCAACGCCGCGCTCCACGCCCCCCGCCCCTCCCCCAGACCCAGAATCGAGAAGAGGACAGGACGCGGCGGTGAAGCTGAGAGGTTGGAAGCTGGAGGGCGGCGGAGTCCCGGAGTTAACGGGGAGGGGGGCGGGGCCGGCGCTGGCCCTGGGGACAAAGATCCCCACGCTGCCTGCGGACTGGGCTCTGCAGACACCCAGGCAGAAGAAGGACTCCGTATTCCCTGTCCCCCAGATCCTCAAATCCACTCAGGCTCTGACCTGAGTGTCGGGGTGGGGTGGGGGAGACCGAACCCTCCTGGGCCCTCGGGGCGCGCGAAGGCGACGCTGAAGGGGGGACGCCGGGACGCTGCTTCCTCCCTGCACACGCCGCCCGAGCTGCATCCCTAAACGCTCCAGGAGCTTCGCGGGTGCCCCCCACCCTCCACAGCCCCCGAG
>NW_012101810.1:575481-578381 GCF_000951045.1 Mandrillus leucophaeus
CGCGGGGCTCCCGTCCGGATGCGGGTCCAGCGGCTTCTCCACAGCTGAGAAACTACGTCCAGCCCGCGGGGCGGCCGCCCGCCCTCTGAGCTCCTGGCATCCGATCCCGAGCCTCCACCACTCTTGTTCCTGCAGGACGGGGTTGGGGGCACTGAGACCGTGATTCAGGCCAGGGCATGGAGGAAGTGCCACCGCCTGCTCCCGAGATTGCTAGACACGAAGGGTGGAGGCCGAGGACGGAGCCCCTGCCTGCGGCTGTCCAGCCCTTAGTCCCTGCGCGGGGGCACCCAGACCTCCAGGGAACAGGGAGCCAGAGCGGGCAGAGCCCAGCCTGGGGAGTCTCTTGCCTGGTCCTTCAGGGAGGGGCCCGGCTCTGAAGCGCGCAGTGGCCTAGGTGGGCACACAGCCCCTTTCTCTCACTTCCCCCCTCCCCTGCTTGCGGGCCTGGAGAGTCCCGGACCTGGCTCCCTGGAGGAAGCTGGAAGAGGGGAGCTGTCCTGCGGGCTTTCCAGGGCGCTGAGGTATTTCAGCCCTGACTGACTCCCTCTGCAGCTCCCTCCAATGCTGAAATATGCCCTCCTGACCCGTGAGAGGGCAGGGCCCCCCGCGGGGCCTGGCTGGCCTCTGGCTGCTGTGCTCCAAAACCCTGACACACCTCAGGCTGGGAATGGGTGACCCCAGGACAGACCCAAAGAGAAGAGGTGGGTTGGAGGCTATCTGTCTCTGGCCTCTTCTGGAGCCCTCTCTCCCGGCCTCTATTTGCCTCTGTCAGAGGATATGTTTGTTCTCTCTCTCTCTCTCTCCCTCCCTCTCCCCTGCCCCCCCACCACTCCTTTTCCGTCTCTTTCCCTCTTCCTCTTCTTCTCCCCTCTCTCCCTTTCCTCCTCTCCTCTCCTCTCTCCTTTTCTTTCTCTGTCTTCCTCTCTTTCTCTCTGACATTCATCTCCTCCTGATCCCCCTCCCCCAGCAGACACAGGTACCCAGAGGCAGCTTATGTGGTGTAGACACATTACAGCACATCCAGGGAAGACGCACAGGCAGGGAAGACACGTGTGGTTACCCACCCCAGCTCCCCCCACAAGCCTGTCCCCCATGTGAAGATGCCACAGCCTCACTGGGACAGGAAGACTTGGATCCCTCCCCACCCCATATCTCTCACTGTGGTTGTGCGGAGAGTTGCAAAGGCATCCTGCTTCACACATCTCCGAATTGCACACGCCCCACCCCACCCCGAGTAACCCTCACACACACGCACGCACACTGGTGTGGCACAATGACCATCCCTCCCATGATGGAGCATCCTAGTGGCTGGGGGCTGATATCAAGTCATTTAGTCCTCACAGCAACCCTAGAAGTGAACTAGCTATGAAGATCTCCAGTTCCCAGAGGGTAAAATCGAGAGGTCCAGAGATCAAGTACCTTGGTCAGGCTCACCATAAACTGGAAATGGCCAGGGTTTGAATCCAGATGGTCAGACTCGAAGGCCATTGTACTAAGCATGTTCCCATCTGCATGCACACGCGTTCACGCAGTCACTCCACACACACGTACTTGCTCAGGCCTCCTTTCTGAGGTGCTGCCACTGCCCGGCAGCGGCCCCAATGCAGCAGTGACAGCCAGTCCATCAGACAGCCTGTCTTTCCAGAGATGAGTCGGCTTGGCCAAGACCTAGGGCAGAGCTGGGGATGGTGGGTGCACCCCCAGCCACCTGGGCACCGTCGCCAGATCCAGGGCTCAGCAGGCCCTTCTGATGTACACGACAAGGTCCTCGTTCAGAATAAAACAGCCCAGTTTAAGACCTGCCTGGGCAACATAGTGAGACCCTGTCTCTACAAAACATAAAAAATTAGCTGGGTGCGGTGGCGTGCGCCATGGTTCCAGCTATTCAGGAGGCTGAGGTAGGAGGATCACTTGAGCCCAGGAGGAGGAAGTTGCAGTGAGCTATGGTTGTACCACTGCACTCCAGCCAGGGCAACAGAGCAAGAGTCTGTCTCAAAAACAAACAAAAAAAGAGCTAAACTGCCAGTAAGATTCTCATTTTTATGGAACCAAATCAACCACCATCTCATGACCCACCAGCTACTCTATAGGGGAGAGGCTGGTCAGTAAGAGCCGGAGGGGCCTGGGGCTGTGGGGCCTCAGGGCTTCACTTTTCTTAGGTGGTTGGAAGCGCACACACCCCCTCCCCCGCACCCTGCCACTGACAATCCTGTGTCCCTGGACACCCTGGGATTCCCTGGGCAAGTTCTCACTGTATTGTACAGTCAATGACTTGATGTGTCAGTTTCATCCAGCAGAGTGTGAGCTGGAGAGAGCAGGACAGACAGACTCACCTCCAGGCCTCAGTGCCCCACTCCAGCCCCACATTCCCACACCCACTTCCAGGATAAATGAGGACTCACCTGATGGCTTTGATACCTTTGCACCCCTGCAGGTGGTTCCTGTGCCCTCTCTGCTGAGGATGGCCTGGTTGGAAGCAAATGACCCGGTTGCCTGAGTGTGTTTGTGGGAAGCAGGGGAGGGACAGAGCACCTGGGATAAATTGCGAAGGAGCGGGGAGAGAATTCCGCCCCCCGCATCCTAAGAAAATGGTAACCAGAGAAGAATGGTGACAATCTCTTCCTGTTCCCAGAACTTCACAGTAAGAACAACAAATGCCCGTAAAACCCCGAAGCCATAGATTAAATGCTATGTCCAATTTCTATCTCAGGCAAAGAGCCAGTTCCCTCTATATAAAGAGCTCTTACAAATCAATAAGAAAAAAAATAGCCAAGAGGCAAAAAAAAAAAAAAAAAAAAAAAAAATAGCAGAGGTAATGAACAGAAAAGGAAATCAAAAGGATGTTTAAACAAATGAAAAAGTGCCTACGCTCACGCTTAGTTTGAAACTGTACTGATGCG
>NW_012101810.1:579771-580356 GCF_000951045.1 Mandrillus leucophaeus
AGTAGAGACGGGGTTTCACTGTGTTAGCCAGGATGGTCTCGATCTCCTGACCTTGTGATCCACCCACCTCAGCCTCCCAAAGTGCTGGGATTACATGCTTGAGCCACCGCGCCTGGTCTGTTCTTCAGTTTTATACTGCTGGGAACTACAGTTCTGAAATCGAACAAATGTGGACACTGGTTGCCATCACTACCCAGCTCAAAATACTGAACATTCCCATCACCCCAGAAAATGAGACTTCTCCCTGTGTGCCCCTGTAATGCCATTTGAATTCTGTGCGATGTGCAGACATGTTCCTTTGTAATAAATTTCAATGTGAAAATGAAAATGGAAAATTGTTTTCTAACGTCTCATCTGGTCCCCACTGTAATCCAGGGAGGCAATCCTTCCTTTCCCCTTTTACAGGTGACAAAACTGAATTTTAGGGAGTGACTTGCCTAAGGGGATCCTTTTTCTTCTCCTGCATGTAGGCTGGGATGGTTTTAGAGCAGAGGCAAAAATGCAAAAACAGCAATCGTGTGACTTTTAAAACTAACTCTGGGATTAAAGGGAGCTGTGTAAAGAGCTAACTAGGTTTTGTTAAAG
>NW_012101810.1:580418-581803 GCF_000951045.1 Mandrillus leucophaeus
CGTAAAACCCCGAAGCCATAGATTAAATGCTATGTCCAATTTCTATCTCAGGCAAAGAGCCAGTTCCCTCTATATAAAGAGCTCTTACAAATCAAAAAAAAAAAAAATAGCCAAGAGGAAAAAAAAAAAAAAAAAAAAAAAAAAAGCAGAGGTAATGAACAGAAAAGGAAATCAAAAGGATGTTTAAACAAATGAAAAAGTGCCTACGCTCACGCTTAGTTTGAAACTGTACTGATGCGATTTTTCACTCATCAGATAGGCACAGATTAAACAGTCTAAGGACACACCCTGTTGCAATAGTGTGGGGAAGAAGACACCCTTGGAACCTCTGAAACAATGTCAAAATTCCAAATATACACACCCTTTGGCCCAGCATTTGCTTCTAGGAATCTGTCCTCCAGATACTCCTCGCAAATGTGAAAAATGATATATTGCTTTGTACAAGGTTATTCGCCGAAGCACTCTTTGTAATAGCAGCAGATTGGAAGGATCCTAAGTGCCCGCTGACAGTGGAGTGCTTAAATCATCATGGCACATCCAGCCGGATAAAGGTGGACTGATTGGAGTTCATCTGTGGATGTTCTTTAGGATGAGAAAGCAAAAGGGGCTGGGCAGTGTATATGGCACTTTTTTTTTTTAGACTGTGTACAAAAAGGAGGTAACAAAATGACATTTTATTTGCCTGCACACACTGATTTCTGGAAGGAGACCCAAGAAACTAGAAATAGTGGGTGCCTCCTGTAGGAACCTGGGGGCTGCAAGGCTAGGGGAGAGGGTGGAAGGGAGGGATTCATTTTTTTTTTTTTTTTTTGAGACGAAGTCTCGCTCTTGTCCCCCAGGCTGGAGGGCAGTGGTGCGATCTCAGCTCACTGCAACCTCCACCTCCCAGGTTCAAGTGATTCTCCTACCGCAGCCTCCCGAGTAGCTGGGATTACAGGCATGCACCCCCACGCCCGGCTAATTTTTGTATTTTTAGTAGAGACAGGGTTTCACCATGTTTGCCAGGCTGGTCTCGAACTCCTGATCTCAGGTAATCCACCCACCTTGTCCTCCCAAAGTGCTGGGATTACAGGTGTGAGCCACTGCGCCTGGCTGGGGACTCAATGTAAAAAAATAGTTTTAATGTATTATTTATTTACAGACAGTGAAATTCATAGTTCTTCAGTTTTTTGTTTTTTTTTTTTTTTTGAGACGGAGTCTCGCTGTGTTGCCCAGGCTGGAGTGCAGTGGCGCGATCTTGGCTCACTGCAAGCTCCGCCTCCTGGGTTCACGCCATTCTCCTGCCTCAGCCTCCGAGTAGCTGGGACTACAGGCGCCCGCCACCACGCCCGGCTAATTTTTTGTATATTTAGTAGAGACGGGGTTTCACTGTGTTAGCCAGGATG
>NW_012101810.1:585883-589141 GCF_000951045.1 Mandrillus leucophaeus
TTCTCCATGTTGGTCAGGCTGGTCTTGAACTCCTGACCTCAGGTGATCCACCCACCTCGGCCTCCCAAAGTGCTGGGATTACAGGCATGAGCCACGGTGCCTGGCCAACACTTACTATTATTATTATCATTTGAGACAGGGCCTCACTCTGTCACTGTCAGGCTGAAGTGCAGTGGTGCAATCTTGGCTCACTGCAACCTCCGCCTCCTAGGCTCAAGCAATCCTCCCACCTTGGCCTCCACAGTAGCTGGGACTACAGCCATGAACCACCACGCCTGGCAAATTTGTGTATTTTTAGTAGAGATGGTGTTTTACCATATTGCCCAGGCTGGTCTCAGACTCCTGGGCTCAAGAAATCCACCTGCCTCAGACTCCTAAAGTGCCTGGCCTCAACACTTATTATTATCTGTCTTTTTTATTATGGCCATCCTAGATAGTGTGAAGTTGTATCTCCTAGTGGTTTTGATCTGCATTTCCCTGGTGACTAATGATGTTGAGCATCTTTTCCTGTGTGATTGAACTTTTACATATCTTTTGGAGAAATGTCCATTTGAATCTTTTGTTCATATTTAAATTGGGTTATAATTTTATTATTGAGTTGTAAGACTTGTAAAATATATTTTAGACACACTCCCTAATTAGATGTATAATTTGCAAATGTTTTTCTCCCTTTCTGTGGGTGGTTTTTCATTTTCATGTTGCCGTTATTTGTAGCACACAAATTTTAAATTTTGATGAAGTCCGATTTTTTCTTTTGTTGTTTGAGCTTTTGATGTCACATCTGACAATCTTTTCCCTACATCGAATATTTAGTTCTGTATTTTCTTCTAAGAGTTTCATGGTTTTAGCTCTTCTGTTGAGGTCTCAGATGCATTTTTTTTTTTTTTAAACAGAGTTGTGCTCTTGTTCCCCAGGCTGGAGTGCAGTGGCAGGATCTCAACTCACTGCAACCTCCACCTCCCAGGTTCAGACAATTCTTCTGCCTCAGCCTCCTGAGTAGCTGGGACCACAGGTATTCACCACCACACCCAGCTATTTGTGTGTGTGTGTGTGTGTTTAGTAGAGACAGGATTTCACCATGTTGTCCAGGCTGGTCTCGAACTCCTGACCTCAGGTGATCCACCTGCCTTGGCCTCCCAGAGTGCTGGGATTACAGGCATGAGCCACCATGCCCAGCCTTGGATGCATCTTGAGTTGATGTTTGTATATGGTGTGAGGTAAGGGTCCATCTTCATTCCCTTGCATGTGGCTGCTACTTGGCCCAGCACCATGTGTCAAAGGACTCCTCTTCCCCCAGCCCCATCAAATTGTCTTGGCTCCCTTATTGGAAATAAACAGAGTGAAAATACAAGGGTTTATTTCTGGACTCTCAGTTCTAGCCCATTGCAGTACATATCTGTCCTTACCACAGTACCACACTGTCCTCATTACCGTAGGAGGTTTTCACATTGGGAAGTGTCAGTCTGTCTTCCTGCTTTTTTTTCCTAGAAACAGGGTCTTGCTCTATCGCCCAGGCTAGAATGCAGTGGTGCAAACATAGCTCACTGCAGCATTGAACTCCTAGGCTCAAGTGATCCTCCCATCCCAGTCTCCTGAGTAGCTGGGACTACAGGCATGTGCCACCACACCCAGCTAATTTAAATTTTTTCTTTCCTTTTTTGTAGAGATGGAGTCTTGCTATGTTACCTAGGTTCGTCTCGAACTCCTGGGCTTAAGTGATCCTCCTGCCTTGGCTTCCCAAAATGCTGAGATTACAGGCATGAGCCACCACACCCAGCTGAGTCTTCCCACTTTGTTCTTTCCTTTTCAAACTTGTTTGGGCTCTTTGGGGTCCCCTGCACCTGAACCCAGTGCAAACCCCAGCTGTCCCTCAGCATCTCTGAGTAGCTGGAGCACATGTGGCTGATACTTTCAGGGCTGAGGAATACTGTCAACAAAGGGCACATTTATTAAGCACCTGCTGTGTGCCAGGCACTGTCTAAGTGCCCTGCCTGTGTTAATTCACTTGCACTGTGGGCAGTGGTGCTATTACCACTCACACTTAACAGTGAGGACCCTGAGGCACCATGAGGCTGAGAAACCCACCCAGGACCACACAGATACTGGGCCGTGGCCACCTCCCAGCAGTTTGTCTGCAAAGCCCAGATTCTTTTTCATTGCTTTTCACATAGAACTTTGAAATGTTTCAAACATCTGGAAAAGTTGAGATGATTTCACGGCAAACACCCAGATGCTGTCACCTGCATTCCAGAACTGACGTTTCACTAGACCCGCTTCATCTTGTTTTTCTGTCCCTCTGCCCACCCAGAAATCAATCTCTTTCCAAGTTGCAGGCACCAGTACGCTCTCCCCCTTAACAGGCCAACTGCTTGTCATGAACTAGAGTTCAATATTCGTTTCATATTTTTTATTCCTTTGAGCAAAATTCACATACCATGAAAAGTATAAATCTGAAGGAACCACTGAATGCTCTAATGGATCACTTCTGCACCCAAACCGTTATCAAGAGACAGACATCAGGCCAGGCGCAGTGGCTCACGCCTATAATTCCAACACTTTGAGAGGCTGAGGTGGAAGGATCACTGGAGTCCAGGAGTTGAAGAACAGCCTGGGCAATGCAGGGAGGCCCCATCTCTACAAAAATTAAAAAATGAGCCAGGTATAGCAATAGCGGCACATGCCTGTGGTCCCAGCTACTCAGGAGGCTGAGGTGGGAGGATGGCTTGAGCCCAGGAGGTCAAGACTGCAGTGAGCCATGATTGAGCCACTGCACTCCAGCCTGGGCAACAGAGCAAGACCCTTCCTCTGAAAAATAAAAAAGACAATGCTCCAAAAGGTTGCATACCCCTGCCCAGTGCCTTCCTACCTCTGCCCCCCAGAGGCCACTGCCATTCTGATGTTTTCCACTATAGGTTAGCTCTAGAATTAGTTCTAGTTTGTTAGTTTTAGTCCAGGTTAGTCCAGGGTCGATCTAGTCTGTTCCAGAATTCCACACACCTGGGCTCATGGATATGACCTCCTGGCGAGTGGCTTCTTCCCCCAGTACAGTCTCCCAGCCTCATGCATGGTGTAGGTATCCTCCACGTGGCTGCACCATCTGCTGGTCATCCTCCCCGGGGCAGACACCCTGGACCCTCATCTGCATCACCCATCATATCATTTCTCAGCCAGGAAGGCAACCAGAATTTTTTAAGCCTTTGGACACCCAAGGAGCTCCCTGGTGGCCTCAGCTCTGGCCTCCGTGGCTGCTCACTTGTG
>NW_012101810.1:590041-591611 GCF_000951045.1 Mandrillus leucophaeus
CCGCACGGCCCAGGCATGGGGTAGACTGTGCGGGTTTGTAGCCCAGAGCCACAGGCTATACCGCGCATCCCAGGCGTGCCATCTGCATTCGTGTGAGTCACTCTAGGATATTTGCACGATGACAAAAATCATAGAACCATGTATTTCTCAGAACATATCCCTGTTGACGAGTGATATGTGACTCTGTGTGTGCGTATACACACGTGTGTGTATATATATGCAGACACGCACACACATATGTAGCCTGGCAGAATCATGGATGCTGCTTTTTCTCTGTCTGCCTTATTTCATTTCTCTGAATTGTTCATCTTCACCAGCAGCAATGTGCATTGCAGCTGGGCACCATGTTCCCAGGAGCCAGGGCCTGCCCTCCCCGGCTGCTGCAGGGGTACACTGGGCGGGGCGAGGCTGGGTGCCCCCTTCGCTCCCCCCGCATGCTGAAGGCTGGGGTGCAGACGCCCTCCTCGGTGATGAAGGCAAATGGTCCAGGCCTCAGGCTCTGCTCACCTGGTCCCCTGTGATTCATTCTGCTTTATTCAGACTAAAATAGGGCTTAATGAGAAGATAACAGGAGTGACATTTTGCAGGCTCCTACATGGACTGTGCCCGGAGGGATCTTATTTCTTAAAACAAGTTTCAACCGCCAGGATATTTCACTTGGAAGGAGAGACCTGTGACGTCTAGGACTGGTAAGGAAATGGTAGAGAGGCCTCAGCCTCCACCCCGTGGGGTCCCTGGGTGGAGATGGAGGTGCTGTCAGCAGCCACCTGCAAATGTGGCCTTGAGCTCGGCGCACCCCTCCTGCTGTTATGATGAAGGGGGGCCTCAGAACTTGTCTTCCCTCCTCCCCAGCTTCCCTCTGTGAGCCCCTCAGGGATCAGGCTGATCTGATCATCACTGTCACTTTTGTACACAGTAGATGTTCACAGTAGGCACTTTGGAATGCGGGTATGCCCTTCCCCAAAGCACACCCTCAGCAAACAGCCTGTACACGCTGGGCCATTGGCCCCAGGACCGGTGCCCTGGCCTGCTCCCAGAGCTGAGCACGGTGCATTCCTCCCCAAAGCCTGACTCACTGCAGCCAAGCACTGGGGCCCAGATGCCCGCTGGCTCCAGGAGGCGGATGGGCAGGCAGGGCGGGGTCTGCGTAGGAGCTGGTCCCCATCTCTAGCAGGGTGCTAATCTGGGCCTGTGTCCAAGCACATCCTGCAAGTGTGTGAGTGTCTGTGTGCATGCATGTGTGTAAACATGTCTGTGTGCATGGTATGTACCTGTGTGCACCTGTGCATGTGTGTATATGAGTATGTGAGCATGTCCGCATGTGTGTACACACATATGTGTCTTGTGCACCTGTGCATGTGTGTATATGTGAGCATGTCTGCATATGTGTGCACACGTGTCTTGTGCACCTGTGCATGTGTATATGTGTGCATGTCTGCATGTGTGCACAGTATGTACTTGTGTGCACCTGTGCATGTGTGTATATGAGTATGTGAGCATGTCCGCATGTATGTGCACACATATGTGTCTTGTGCACCTGTGCATGTGTGTATATGTGAGCATGTCTGTG
>NW_012101810.1:591661-592644 GCF_000951045.1 Mandrillus leucophaeus
GGGTGCACAGTATGTACCTGTGTGCACCTGTGCATGTGTGTATATGTGAGCATGTCTGCATATGTGTGCACACGTATGTGTCTTGTGCACCTGTGCATGTGTATATGTGAGCATATCTGTGTGTGTGCACACATGCATATGCCCTTGTGTATGTATGCCTGCATGTATGTGTGTGTGCCTCTGCGTGTGTGCATGCCTGCATGCTTGCGCACATGCATGTACCTGTGTGTGCCCATGCATATGTGTGCATGAATGCCTGCATGTACACATGTATGTGCCCTTGTGTGCATGTGCCTGCATGTATGTGCACGTGTGTGTGCCTGTGTGCATGCCTGCATTCTTGTCCACACGTGTATATGTGTGCATGCATGATCACCCTATTTCTTTCCTCCATCACATATTAGCATCTACATGGAGCACCTGGGGCAAGAAGGGCTAACAAGGAGCCGTGAGTCTGCACCTCAGGCCACACAGACAGGGGCAGGTGACAGGGCCCGCTGGTGTAACACCACAAGGAGCTCATAGCATTTCTGCAGGGAGCCCACATCTGTCCCTGTATCTGTGTCCCGGGGCCACCATAACAAAGTGCCACACGCTGGGGGGCTTAAGACAACAGGCATCTGCTCTTTCACAGCTCTGGAGGCCTGAAGTCCAAAGCCAAGGGGTTGGCAGGGCTGCGCTCCCTCTCATAGCTCTCGGGGAGGATCCTTCCTGCCTCCTCCAGCATCCCTGAGAAAGCCCTGGTGCCCCATGGCTGGTAGACACGTCACTCCCCATGGCTGGTAGACACATCACTCAGTCACAGGGATGTCTTTCCTCTTGCATGTCTGTCTGTGCACAAATTTCCTCCTTTAAAAAAATAATTGGCCGGGCGCGGTGGCTCAAGCCTATAATCCCAGCACTTTGGGAGGCCGAGACGGGCGGATCACAAGGTCAGGAGATCGAGACCATCCTGGCTAACACGGTGAAACCCCATCTCTACT
>NW_012101810.1:592949-601283 GCF_000951045.1 Mandrillus leucophaeus
GGGCAGATCACCTGAGGCCAGGATTTAGAGACCAACCTGGGGTGGTGGCACACGCCTGTAATCCCAGCTACCAGGGAGGCTGGGGCAGGAGAATCGCTTGAACCCGGGAGGCAGACGTTGCAGTGAGGCAAAATCGTGACACTGCACTCCAGCCTGGGCAACAAAGTGACTCTGTCTCAAAACAAAACAAAAAACAGAACAAAACAAAACAAAACATTGGGGGTGGGGGAACAAGGTCTTGCTCTGTTATCCAGGCTGGAGTGCAGTGGTGCAATCAAAGCTCATTGCAGCCTCCACCTCCTGGGCTCAAGTGCCTGCCTCTCAGCCTCCTCAGTAGCTGCAACTACAGGCATGTGCCACCACGCCCGGCTGAAATTTTCCCTGTTCATGAGGACACCAGGCACACCGGATCAGGGCCCACCCCAAGCACACTGGATCAGGGCCTACCCAATACACTTTAACTTAATCACCTCTGTAAAGACCCTGTCTCCAAATAAGGTCACATACTGGGAATAGGACACCAATGTGTCTTTTGGGGACACAGTTTAGCTCGTGAGAATCCCCATCTCAGTTCCTTCAGCAGTCCTGGAGCTTGACTTTATTAGTCCTTTGATGAAGTCAGGGTGGTGTTGAGGCTCAGAGATGTCCAGTCCTTTGCCTTAGATCACCCAGCCTGAGCACTAACATTCCCCACAGCAAGCTGGTGCCACAAATACCAAGAGGGAGCTGATCTCCGTCCCAGGCAACCCAGGGTGGCTTCCTGGAGGAAGTGTTGTTTGATACGGGCATTGTTGGTTAGGGGGATTTTTAATCACTTACAAAAGCATCAAGAGTCAAGTTTCAGGGAAAAGTCCCACCCCCGATGGGGGTGCTCCCCTCGCTATCCCCACCCTCTCTTTCAGGCAGAGCCTCCCCCACCCAAGGGCAAGACTGTGGTTGCCCACGGCCTCCTGCTCGGAGCAGACCTCAGGTCCCGGGTCCCTGTCTCAGTTCTCTGAGGCTACACAGGTTGGCCTTACCCCTTGATGCTGCCTGGTTCTGCTCACTCCACCATGCAAGTCTGGGCCTCCATCCCTGCCCGCTCCAATCAAGCCTCCCTCAGGCTGTGACTGGAGCCAGCCTTTCAACATTCCAATATGGAAACCCTCATGTTCTCAGAAAAAGTCCCCATCCTTGGCCTAGAGGACCCAGGGCTGTATCTAGCGCTTCCCTCCAGGCCTTGGCTCATACTGGTGCCTCCGCCTTGGGTGCCCTCCCAAGCCTTGGCTGGCTTCTCCCACGCTTCCGTCCGTCAGCCTCAGCTTAGGGGTCCTGGGCCTGTTCAGGCGCCCATCCATGGGCCCATTGCCTGGGCCGTCGTCGTGAGGTGCCCTGGTGGGCAGTGTCTTGCCAGGAGGGGCTTATTGGACTCTACTCCAGCAGCACAGGACTTTGAACCTACCTGGCTGGGGCCAAACCAGCCTGGGGGAGGGGTGGGCAGGTGGCTCCAGGGAGCAGGGTGCTTTGGCAAAAGGCCAAAAGTCCCAGCACCCCCTGTAAGCCGCATCCTTGCCAAATGGACTGGCCCAGCCGTGGCCCCTACTTCAGTTCCTCTTCTCCCACAGCAGGGCTTCCCCTGCGTCTCCCATGGGAAGGCTGCTCGCTCCAAGCCCCCATCGTGACAGAAAACCAGGCCTAAGTAGGAGCTCGACGGGGCTCTGCGGCTGCGGGGATTGATTGGGCTTCCTCTGGGAGGGGACCCGGCACCTCCACATCCGTCTCCTTGGCAGGAGCTCCCTGGTTCTGGCCTCATCAGTAAATGACAGCGGCCTCCATTCACAACCACCCTCATCTGCCTGGCTGGGGCACGCCGGCCCTGAAAGCCGCCCCTGGGTGGGCATTTGGGGCCTCTGCAGGGCACAGCTTCAGCTCTGAGGCCAGGTCAACGGCTGCAAACCTGACTCCAGAGAAATCACTTCCAGAGCCTGCTGGAAGCTGACTCCAGAGAAATCACTTCCTCCAGGGCTGCTGGTGTGTGGACCCTGAGCCCACAGCCTGACTGACCGTGCTGCCCGGCCCCTGGGCCTCCGTGAAAGCATGAATTCATGCAGAAAACCGGGCAACTATCGGGGATCCAGCCCTGGACCCGAAAAGCCATCTCCTCCAATCACCTCCTCCAGTGTTTCTTCCCAGGACTCGGAACTCCCCCCACTGCTTCTGATAAAAATAAAAGCCACCCCTCCATGATGCGGATCTTCCTGCTTCTCCCAGTCAAGTCTCCCTACCCAGTGAGCATCAGGATGTGCTTGATTTCCTCCATTGCCAGGGAGCTCACTACTGCCCAGCTGTGGCAGCTGCTGGCCTTGTGCACCTGAATTTACTTACCAGGCTCTGTGCTGGGGAGGGATGAGGACCCCCTCACTGCACCAGACAGCGTGGTCCCTGAGGCTGTCCCCTCCTTGCTCTTAGCCAGTCTCCTCCACATGGCCCCTCCTCCAACCTCATCACCTCCACAGGGTCTCAACAAAGGCCCCCTCTCCCCGCTACCTCTCCTGGTCACCCGACCACCGGCGTCACCCTGCGGACACTGATCTCTCAGGAGTCCCTGTGGAGCAAATCCCCAAAGCTGCCCATGGAACTAAGCAGCAATGTTTCCCCACGGTTTGAGGCCCATTCCACCCCAAATAACCTCCCTTTTTTTTTCTTTTTCTTTTTTTGTGAGACGGGGTCTCGCTCTGTCGCCCAGGCTGGAGTGCAGTGGTGCGATCTCGGCTCACTACAACCTCTGCTTTTTGTGCCTCAGCCTCCCGAATAGCTGGGATTACAGGTGTGCACCACCATGCCCGGCTAATTTTTGTATTTTTAGTAGAGATGGGGTTTCGTCATTTTGGCCAGGATGGTCTTGAACTCCTGACCTCAAGTGGTCCACCCGCCTCAGCCTCCCAGAGTGCTGGGATTACAGGCATGAGCTACCGTGCCTGGCCACCTTCCTTTGTAAAGCCGCCTTCTCAAACTCCTCCTTCAGCCCGGACAGCACTCACCAGGCACACCTTACCCGTGTTCATTCATTCTTTCCGTGCACTGGCCCGAAGGGAAGGATCATAACTCTGTTTGCCAAACGAGGACGTGAGATCCCGGGAGGTTATGTAACTTGCTGATGGTCACATGGCCCGTATGTGGCTGGTCCAGGCCCAGGCGTCGGGCTCCAGCATCCATGCCGCAGACATTCTGCGGGGTCCAGCCCCCTCTCTACCCTTCCCGACACCTGCAGGCTTCCATAGGTGCAGCACTTCAAGCTGGCACAGAAATGACCCCGATGATCCTGGCCCGTCTTCACACCATCCTTGAAGGTCATGGAGGCTGGGAGGGGAAGGGGCCTGCCCTGAGTCACTCAGGAAGGGTCAGGGGGTACCAGGAAGAGGACTTCCCAGGAAGAGGGGGGTGTTACGGGCTGCATGGTGCCCCCGAAGCTCAAATGCTGAAGCCCGGACCCCCAGGACCTCAGAATGGGGCTGTGTTTGGAGACAGGGCCTTTGAAGAGGTGACTAAGACCAGATGAGGTCATACGGGTGGGTCCTAATCCAATCGGACGGGTGTCCTTGTAAGAACAGGAGATCAGGACACAGACACGCACAGAGGGACGGCCCCATGAGGACACACGGAGATGTTGCCATCTGCAAGCCACGGGCTGAGGATTCGGGAGAAGCCAGCCCTGCCCACACCTTGGTCTAGGACTTCCAGCCTCCAAAATGTGAGACGATAAATTCCTGTAGTGTAAGCTGCCCAGTCTGCGGGGTTTGTTACGGCGGCCGGAGCGGACTCACACAGATGGGGCCTTCCTGACTCCACGCTGGGGGCTCTGGGGGCACAGCCTGCTGCGGAGCTGGGCCGAGGGTTCGCTTGGTCCCTCAACGGGAGCTCCCCTTGCAGGGGCTGCTCAGGACTCTGCTGGCTCTGCTCTGCAGGCCGCCCTCCACCCCGGGACAGGCTGGGTCGGGACTCCGGCAAGGCTTGGCTCTATGACAGGCTGTCAAGCAGGCAACAGATAAAACGCCTGGCCGGGGTGACAGAACAAGATATAAAAAGCCTGCTGGCTCCTTTGTACTGCCTAGAAACCTTGTGCTTCATGTCCCATTATCTCCCAGGCTAACAGGCCCAGACCAAGGCCAGTCAGTGGGGAACTCGGCATCCTAGCAGGCAGGGAGACATCGCACCTTGCGGGGCGCCCCAGCCCTTGGCCCTGGTCCTCCCCAAGCCAGGACGGTCTGACTGGGTAGGTCCTTCTCACCCCAACGCATTTCCATCCCCTTCGTTTTGGAGGGCAGGCAGAACATGACCGCCCCTCAGAGTGGAGACAGAGCTGCAGGCAGCTGGGAACTCGCCCAAAGCCAAACTTGGATGGCAGTGTCCTGGGCATCCCCCAAGGCGGGCAGGCCCTGGCATCGGCCCACTGAAGCCACCTGAGCATTTGATGAGGAGGTGCTTCTGCACCCCCATTCTGCAGGCAGGAGTGCAAAGCCCACAGGCAGGGAGGGACTCACCCAGCAACCCTGCAAGCTGGAGCCAGTGTGGGGCTTCTGACCCAGGTCTGTCAGACCCCAGAGCCTCAGGGAACCCCTGGGCAGATTGGGCTGGGACCCCAAGTGTCTATAAACAGGAGTGAGGCTGTGGCCCTCAACCCAGATCAACGCCCATGAGCACAAACCCAGGTAAGGCACAAACTCCATGGCAGCAGCGGTGTCCGTGGGCCCCAAGGTTCCCTGAGGCCAAGGCTCCAAGCCTGTGGGATGCAGATGGGGTCCTGGGTCCTCCTGCAGGGCCTCGCTCCAGGCTGGAGTCACAGGGGCTCTCTGCCTCTCCCCGCACCAGCCCCTCCGCCCCTTCTCCTTAGTCAGGTGGCAGCTGCACACTTCTCCCTCCGCACAGCCTAGTTCCCCAGGGACCTCACTGAGCCAAAAATGCCTGTGGCCTCTGAGGAAGCTGGGAGGAAAGACATGCCGTGCTAAATGAAGGGCCGTTTCTTCCTTCCAGAATAGCTGCGGCCGCGGCACGTCCAACGTGCCTGACCGTTGGAGCCAATCGCAGCACGGGGAGCAGTAATTAATAAAAATGGGTAATGATAGACCATCTGTCTCAGCCTGCGCTCCGTGGCGGGGCCACGCCGGGCCCTCATTAGGCATTCCTCTGTCATTGTCCCCACAGATGTTGGCGGTGGCCGTGTCGGTCTCATGGGAAGACGAGGTTGAACACATTTAGGCAGACGACACCAGCAGGCTGGGCCTGAGCTACGAAGCTCACTGGGGTCAGCCCGTGCACCAAGCCCTGGCACAAGGGACCTCCACGAGTCCTCTACCCCGGATGGTGGCTGTAAGCTCAGGCTGTGAGTGAGGTGGGCCCGGACCCTGGCTGGAGGCCCACTCACTGGCTCTGTGACCTTGGACAAGCGCTGGAGCACTCTGAACCTCCACCGCCAAGCTCAGAGCCAAGCACCCAAGGAGAGAGGCCAGTGTCTGTTTGGGAAGGTCAGGTGGGGATGAGGACTTCCCAGAGCCTTTCATTTGCTAACTTGCAAGGGAGGAATCAAATCTCACACCGTGGCCCCCGGAATCCAGAGACTCAGTAAAGCTCCCAGATCACAGCCATGCTTCAGTGGAGAGGAGACCTAGGGAGAAGATGCCCCCAGGGGCCCCAGGGTCTTGGAACTCTCTGGAAGGTGCTGGGCAGGGCTTATGCTCCTTGACAATTGCAGCCGGTCTATGGATCCCTGATGGAGGGCCCCTGCACGATGCCTGCAGCCCAAGGGCCCCTAACTTCCCTGGAGGAGGGTCCATCCCCTCGGGAGGGGAGGCTGGGCACCCAGGAAGGGAGGAGGACCCAGCATGCCCATGGCTCAGAGGACCCGTGAGAATCGGATATGCAGGGAGGCCTGGCGTCGTGGCTCACGCCTGTCGTCCAGTGCTTTAGGAGGCCGAGGTGGAAGGGTCACTTGAGCCCAGGAGTTTGAGAGCAGCCTGGGCAACACAGCGAGACACTGCTGCTACAAAAAAATAGAAAATTAACTGGGCATGGTGGCATGCACCTGTAGTCCCAGCTACAAAAAAAAGCGGGGGGGGGGGTTGCCCAGGCACAGTGGCTCATGCCTGAAATCCCAGCACTTTGAGCGGCCAAGGCAGATGGATCACCTGAGGTCAGGAGTTTGAGAGCAGCCTGGCCAACACGGTGAAATCCCATCTCTACTAAAAAAATACACAAATTAGCCCAGTGTGGTAGCAGACACCTGTGGTCCCAGCTACTTGGGAGGCTGAGGCAGGGGAATCACTTGAACCCGGGAGGCAGAGGCTGCAGTGAGTTGAGATGGCGCCATTGCACTCCAGCCTGGGCAACAGTGCAAGACTCTGTCTCAAAAAAAAATAAAAATAAAAAAAGACCAGGCGCACTGGCTCACACCTGTAATCCCAGCACTTTGGGAGGCTGAGGCAGGTGGATTACGAGGTCAGCAGATCAAGACCATCCTGGCTAACACGGTGAAACTCCGTCTCTACTAAACAAAATACAAAAAATTAGCCAGGCGAGGTGGCGGGCGCCTGTAGTCCCAGCTACTTGGGAGGCTGAGGCAGGAGAATGGTGTGAACCTGGGAGGCAGAGCTTGCAGTGAGCCGAGATCACACCATTGTACTCCAGCCTGGGTGACAGAGTGAGACTCCGTCTCAAAAAAGCAAAAATGACCAGCAGAGGGCAGGGAAGGACGTCTTGCTCCCCGGGGTGGAGGAAGGCCCCGCATGGTCTGCGTAATCTGGAGCCGTTCTGGGGCAGAGGCAGGGCCTGGCCTCCCCGCAGTCTCAAAGCTTTGGGCTCTGTGGTGGACTGCTCTCCAAGCTGGGTCCACTCTGGACAAACGGCCAAATGTCCTCCGAGCAGGGGTCCCCCACACAGAGCATCCACATTTGCCAAGGGTGGCCCAGCCTTGAACACACCTGGGGAAGGCATGGCAGAGAGCAACACGAAGGCACAGAGAAGCGTGACCGGTCCAAGGTTGCACCACCAGGAGCAGGGAGCCTGACTTCCTCCGGACAGCATGTCCTGTGGCACGGAGGCCACTCACCCTCCACCCTTGAGCTTTGGGGTCTGAGCACTCCCCCTGCCATGCCTGCAGCCCCTGCCCCCTGCCTGCCCCCTGAGTGCTCCCAGCTCACCTCGGTTTGGCCTGTGCCAGGGAACGGCTGACCAAGCAGCCCCTGGCTGTGGGCCCAGAGGCCAGCGGGGACACCTGACCGAAGGCCTCTCTGGTTCCCTGTCCTGGGTAACCCGAAGTCTTGGCCTGGCACACCCCTGGGGAACCGGAGCCTCTCGGCTTTGTCCCTGCAACAATGGAGCATTGGAAAGAGGAATCAGAGAGGACGTGTTGTTCCCAGAGCCCGTCAGCCTGGCCAAACCCTTTCAGTCTATGGCCCAAAAGGGCCTGTGGAGGTCAGAAGGGAAACTGAGGCTGGGGCGGGGCTCCCCCTTACACAGGAGGTGGGGTCAGAGCTGAGACAGGGCCTGCACCTGCCGAACCCTGGGCCAGGGACCATTCCCACCCAGGGGTGTCCTGGGACGAGGGAGCCGTGGGGCTGCCAGGCAGACCTCTGTGGGTGGAGGGAAGGCCGCCTCGCTGGCTCAAGTGCAAGGGTCAACAGAGACCCGTGGGTGCGGCGAGTTAGCAAGCTATGGAGGTACTCAAGGGCGAGAAGATAGAACCAGTGCAGTGTTCTCATAAATATTCATGTGTGCCATATGAATATTCATAGTAACCTCTCCTACTACTGATAAGGGAGAAGTGGCAGTGAGGGAGGACAGGCCTCTCCCTCCTCAATCCTGCAGGCCAGAGTGCAGGTGGAGGCCCTGAGCATTGGAACCAGTCCTCCCGGCAGCCCTCTCAGGATCTCCTCAAACAGGCCTGCCGGGGACCAGGGGCCAGTGAGGGCGGGACCAGAGCAGGAAGGAGCACGTGGCCTCTCCATGCCACAGACAAGGGCTCCAGCACCCTCGGTAACATGGGGTCACCCTGCCTGGACCTCAGACGGGCCTGGCTTTTCCTGGGTCCGCTGGCAGGAGCCGCAGGAGCCTGGCAAGACTGCAGCTGCTTGGATCACAAGGTCCTCTGGGGCTGCGTGGGGAAGGGATGTCCACTCAGAGGCGGGGCAGCTCCATGCCCAAGTTTTTCCTTTCACAGAGATGGAAAGTGAGGGCGGCTCAGAGACAGCAGTGCCTTGCCCTAGGTCACACAGCAACTTCGTGGAGAAGCCCAGGGATCCATTCTGTAAGCTTCTGTAAGCATGGGGTCGGATTTTTTTTTTTTTTTTTTTTTTTTTTTTA
>NW_012101810.1:606004-608168 GCF_000951045.1 Mandrillus leucophaeus
GGAAGGAAGGAAAGGAAGGGAGGGAGGGAGGGAGGGAGGAAGGAAGGAAGGAAGGAAGGAAGGAAATATATGCAGGCAATACTCATCTGAAGGATAGAACAGAAAAGCCCAGAAGACCGGCGGCAGTGGGCAGGAGAAGGCAGCAGTGCTGGCTGGGGCAGGGACACAGGAGGGTCCTGGGGCTGGAGGGAGGCCCTCGGAGACAAAGCAGGCGGGAAGTCGTGTTCATATGAAATCCAATGGGGAGGCTGACAGTGAGTGGGGAAGAAAAATAATCATAAATGATGGTTTTTATTAAAAAATATCACCAGGAAAATGTATGCTCATTCCAGAAGCCCAAAAAAGCCCAAAATGTAATAAGGGGGAAGACAGGAGATGGGGAATAGAAAATTAAAATCATGAAAATAGCCCCGGAAAGCCTCCTGGTGTCTGCTGGGAGTCCGTAGCCTGGGAGGGAGAGAGGGAGGGAGGCAGGGAGGGTCGCTGCTGTGCCGAGTGATAAACATGGTTCCGCAGCTGAAATAGCATGGGGCACGGGCAGGAGGAGGCTCAGATCATCCATCAGGCAGCAGTAATGGATCCTTCCTGCCGTGACCAAGGCAGCCAGGCTGGCCCACAGGCCAGGGGCCAGTGCCTGGGCACCTGCGAGGGGGAGTGGGCTCGTGGTCTGGAGGCAGGGGGCTGCCTCTGGTGGCCCTGGCCAAGGGGACTGCTCAGCTGGAGTCACACCACGGTGTCTGTCCCAAAAAGGCTCCTGGGCCCCTGGAATGCAACCTTGGGATGTGAGAAGGGAAACTGAGGCCCGGAGAGGAGAAGGCCTCACCCACAATCACAGAGCAAGCCCGTATCAACGTGGGGACGGGGGCAGGTCTGCTGGGGCAGGCGCTGCACCTGGGGCCCATCACATAGGGGCGTCTGAGGAGGGGCTGTTGCTGTCTGGGGTTCCCCCTTGCCATGCCTGTCATGGCCGCAGCAGCACCCCTCTTCTTCCAGCCTGGAGGCTGGGGATCCGGCTGGGGCCTCTCACTCCTGCAAGGCCCGGGAAAGTCCCCTCACCCCCTCATTCCTGTCTGACTTGAGAAGGGCAGTGAGGGCTGGGTCTTGGCACGGAGCGGGGTCCCCATCGTGTCCACAGCTGACACTGGAGCTCCGGGTGCCATTCCAGCTGGGGCAGGGGGTCTATTTGGGGAGAACAGCAGGGGGATGGGATAGTACCCCAATTCCACTGTCGGTTGAGGGACCCCAAATCCAGGCTCCTAGTGGGGCTTGGGGTTTTATGAAGCACATCACCTCCCTCCACTGTGGGAGGCTGTCCCCTTTCCACAGATGAGAAAACAGAGGCCAGCTGGGAGAGGGCTGCTGATGCCACTCACAGGAGGACCAAAGAACGGAACCCAGGCTCAGGCAGGGCCATCCCCTGGCTCCACCGGGAAGCCGGTGAAATCGGCTTCTTCTGTCGACAGCCTTGCCATGCGCCTGCCATGTGGCCAGGGCTCTTGTACCAGGATCAACAGGAAAGGGCACAGAACCCTGGCCTCGTGGAACCGACATTTTAGCAAACTAGGGAGGGAGATGGGGAGGGAAGAACGGATTTCAGACAGTGAAGAGAGTCAACCGTGGCAATGCGATGGAAACAGTTGGGGGGCAGGAGGAAGGGGCAGTGCTGTGTTTATACCTGCGGTTCCAGAACGGCCTCTCCCAGGAAGGGATTTTGAGCTGAGACCTGGGTGGTGAGAAGGAGCGAGGCTGTGAGGAACCCCAGCCGAAGGACACCAAGTGCCAATGCCCTGCAGCCAGGTGAGCTGGCTGGGAGGACAGACGGAAGGCCGCACATCGGGCAGGGGGCAGGCAGGGTGAGGGCTCCGGACCCCGGGGAACAACTGGGGAGGGCAGAAAGGGCACCTGAGAGTGGGGAGGACAGATGGGGCAGGAGAGGACGGAGCTGGGGACCCTCTGTGGGGCCAAAGGGGGTGCAGGGAGGGCTGCCAGCTGTGTCTGATGACCTTAGTTAGGGGAAGACTGGGGAAGGTGTAGGTCTGGGTGGGGTTTGTGGGTACCATCAGGAGCTCAGCTGGGAGTGGAGGGGACCAGTGGGCAGGTGGGAGGGGATGGGGACCAGCGGGCAGGTGGGAGTGGAGGGGACCAGCGGGCAGGTGGGAGGGGA
>NW_012101810.1:609816-611106 GCF_000951045.1 Mandrillus leucophaeus
GGGTTTCACCATGTTGGCCAGGCTGGTCTTGAACTCCTGACCTCGTGATCCGCCCACCTTGGCCTCCCAAAGTGCTGGGATTACAGGTGTGAGCCACCGCACCCAGTCTGTGTGGACAGATTCTGGCGTGCAGGTAGGCAGAGTTACATCTGAGCTGGTTCCTGCCCTGGGACAGATGTGTGACACATAGTAGGCCCTCAGTTAGTGTTTGCTGAATGAATGAGGGATCATAACCTGAAGTGAGTTTCTATTTAAAGATGGGGATGCCTGACGTGGTGGCTCATGCCTGCAGTCCCAGCACTTTCGGGGGCCGGGGTGGGAGGATCACTTAAGCCCAGGAAGTTGAGCCTGCAGTGAGCTGTGATTGCACCACTGCACTCCAGCCTGGGTGACAGAGTGAGACCCCACCTCCAATAAACAAATAAATAAAGACAGAGAAACCGAGATGAAAGGGCCTGCCCAGGTCTCGCTGTAGAGGGTGGTGGGCCAGCTTCTGTTTCACTGAGTAATGTCGACAGCTTAGGTGGCGTTTGAGGACGGGAGTCTTTGTGGAAACCACTCTCCTTGATGATCTTGGCAGCCCGTTAGCTCGTGAGGAGCTTTGCAGAACCCACAGGCCTGGGGCAGGGGGCACAGGGTGCTGAGACCCGTGGCCTGCAGGGCCACCGCATTCCCTCTGAGTCCCCAGCCCCTTCCGTGCACTGGAACCAAGAAAGGTGCGCAGGGCACAGTGGTATGCGCCTATAGTCCCAGTGCTTTGGGAGGCAAGGCAGGCGGATTGCTTGAGCCTAGGAATTTAAGACCAGCCTGGGCAATGTAGCAAGACCCCATCTCTACAAAAAAATTCTTTAAAAAGTTAGCCAGGTGTGGTGGTGTGCACCTGTAGTCTTCAGCTACTCAGGAGGCTGAGGTGGGAGGATCACTTGAGCCTGGGAGTTCAAGGCTGCAGTGAGCTGTGATTGTGCCACTGTACCCCAGCCTGGATGACAGAGTGACTCTGATGAAAGAAAGAAGGAAAGGGAGGAAAGGGAGGAAAGGGAGGGAGGGAGGAAGGAAAGGAAGGAAAGGAAAGAAAGGAAGGAAAGAAAGGAAGGAAAGGAAGGGAGGAAGGGAGGGAGGCAGGGAGGGAGGAAGGGAGGAAGGAAGGACGGAAAGGGAAAGGAAGGAAAGGGAAAGGAAGGAAAGGGAAACGAAGGAAAGGGAAACAAAGGAAAGGGAGGGAGGAAGGAAGGAAGAAAGGGAGGAAGGGAGGGAGGGAGGCAGGGAAGGAAGGGAGGGAAGGAAGGAAAG
>NW_012101810.1:617111-629710 GCF_000951045.1 Mandrillus leucophaeus
GGGGACCAGTGGGTAGGTGGGAGTGGAGGGGACCAGTGGGCAGGCGGGAGTGGAGGGGACCAGTGGGCAGGTGGGAGTGGAGGGGGACCAGTGGGCAGGTAGGAGTGGAGGGGATCAGTGGGTAGGCGGGAGTGGAAGGGACCAGTGGGCAGGTAGGAGTGGAGGGGACCAGTGGGCAGGTGGGAGTGGAGGGGACCAGTGGGTAGGCGGGAGTGGAGGGGACCAGTGTACAGGTGGGAGTGGAGGGGGATCAGTGGGCAGGTGGGGCATGGAGGGGAGGGGTGGGCTGGGGGAGAAAGGCGAGGTGGTGGCCAGCTTGGAGGAGGGGTAGGGTAGCTCATCTGGGAAGAGAGGAGGTGAAGTGGAGGCCGGGCCTGCTGAAGCTGCAGAGCGCACGTGCACAGGCCAGCACAGGCCTGGGGCAAGGCTGGGCCGACCAGGGAGCTCCAAGCTGCAGGGGTGGAAGGCTGACCCAGGCGGGGGCGCAGTTCCCCACTGAGGTGGGCAGCCTGGGCCTGCTGGTGGTGGCTCCTGGCATCGTGGGGCCTGAGGCTGCTGGGTGTGGGGGTGGGGCTGGGATGTGAGGAGCTGAGGGGTCCAGTTTGGGGCATTTGGCTTCCTGAACAGAGGTTACTGGGGCGGATTTCCAGGCGAATGAGTTTTGCCTCTGAATTTGGTCAAAGGCTTTCCTGAGCCTTCAAAATGCCCGAGGATCTACCCCAGCAAGGGGCCAAGGTGTGGGCCACCCAGGGCTCAAAGAGGGCTGCAGCGCCCTGGTTCCACTGCCATGTACCACAGCATCCCCTTCCGAGACACAGCAGGAAATGGTACTTCCAATGCCAGTCGCTCCAAGGCAGGGCCTGTCTTTGCTGGGGTTACATTTTGGAAGAGGGATTTTGTATCGTATGCAAATGATTTCCATCAGGAGAAGAAACCAAAGCCTCCTTCTATTTGGAGATACCAAGAGTCCCCTGGCTGATCACACCAGTCATTCCAGCACTTTGGGAGGCCGAGGCGGGCAGGTCACTTCCGCCCAGGAATTAGAGACCAGCCTGGATGACATGGTGAAACCCTTTCTGCACCCTAAAAATGCAAACCTCAGCTGGGTGTGGTGGTGCGCCTGTAGTCCCAGCCACTCGGGAGGCTGAGGTGGGAGGATCGTTTGAGCCCTGGAGAGTGAGGCTGCAATGAGTTGTGATGGTACCACTGCACTGGAGACCCGGTCTCAGGAAAAAAAAAAAAAGAAAGAAAAAGGAATCTCCTGGCTGAGAATCTGGAGCTTCCCCCAGGCCCTGCTGGGTGCCAGACCCCTTCCTGGCCTCATCCATCTCACCGGATAAACTGCAGCCCAGGCGATGATGAGATTGAAGCCGTGGGGCCGGGGAGCCCGGAAGAAGCTGAGCTGCGGCCCAGGCAAGGGCATCGTCCATCTTGATCAGAGGTCTCCCGAGAGCCAGGCTCCCCCTCACCCATGTACCAGTCCCCACCCCAGACCAGGGTGGCTCTGGACACAAGACCCCTGGCTCCCCTCAGCTCCCAGTGCCCTGTTACTTACGACACCAAAGCCCTCACCATTTCTAACATTTCCCGAGGGTCAATTAAGACGTCTGGAGTTGATTAGACTCTGACACTGATGAAACCCAGAGGTAATTAGCAAAAGGAAAAAAAAAAAAGTTTTGATTAGTCCTCAGCATAATTCTCTCCAATTATTCAAAGTTCATGCCTGCAGGGGGTGGAATATCTCCAGGAATATTTATTTATATCCCGATTTTTTCATCAACTTTGTGAGTCTACTTAATCATCAGGCCCTGAACTTGTTAATTTGGAGAATTTATCCAGGGCTGGGCTGGTCTGATGCTGAATGGCTCAGTTGAGGGATACAGGGGCCCCTCTTGGATCCCCCAGAAGAAAACCTGGGGACCCCACCGACATCCCCCAGCAAGGTCGCAAAACACAATACCACTCCCATCTGGCTGGTTGTCTTGGGATACCGGCTCTGGGCACCCACATAGCCTGTTCTGAGGACGCCAGGGCCCCAAGGAGGAACCCGCAGATGGCACCAAACTGTCAGTCAAGCACGTGCGCCATCTTGAATGAGGTTCCTTCAGCCCCCGTTGAGCTGCCCTGCGCTGTGTTGGGGGAGCAGACGAGGCCTCCCTGCCTGGCCCTGCACAGATGGAGGATTCCTGAGCAGAATCAAGAACTGTTGTTTTATGAAACTGAGTTTGGGGAGGTTTGTTAAGTATCAACAGACAATCCAAAGCACCGAATATGGGTGGCAGGGGCAGTGGCACACACCTGTCATCCCAGCACTTTGGGAGGCCAAGGTGGGAGGATCACTCGAGCCCAGGAGTTTGAGATCAGCGTGGGCAACATAGGGAGACCCTATCTTTACAAAAAATATGAAAATTAGCCGGGTGTGGTGGCAACTGTAGTTCCAGCTACTGGGGAAGCTGAGGTGGGAGGATCTCTTGAGCCCAAAAGGGTGAGGCTGCAGTGAGCTAGAACGGAGGCACTGCACTCCTGCCTGGGCAATGGAATAAGGCCCTATTTCTTAAATATATATATAAAATAAAAATGAAAAAGCAAGGAAGCCTGTGTGAAGAGGCACCCACACCTGGACACCACCCTGCCCATGTCCCTCCCCAGCCCTGCCTACCACCCTCCCCCAGCCCCCAGCCCAAGTGACTTTGGGATAGGCAAGACCAGGACTCTCTCTGGCTCCTTTATCTGCAGCTGGAGGGAGGCTGTTGCCTTCCTGTCCTCACTCGGAAACTCAGGGCTCAGGTTTTCAAAGCAGATGCTCAAAGCCCTGCCTCCTCCCTCCCTCCTCTCAGCCCTGCCAGGGCTGATGGGCCTGGCATCTCATGACTCTCTTCTCGGATTAAATTAGTCCAGCCCAGCACGGGCTCCCCGGCGGTGCTCCCATCACACTTTAATGGTGAGCTTATTAGCTGGGTGGTTCCAGGAGGAGTATATTCATTCCCAGTTCTGCCCAATTAATGCTGCCCTAAGCCAGTTAAGAGGGAAGCTTAGAGACAGCCGCCCCCATAACTGAGAGGGAGGTTCAGTAGCAGGGCGTTGGCTCTGCTAGGGCAGAGGAAGGAACAGGAACTTGCTGTCCACAGGCCAGGGCCTGGTGGGGGCCAGGCCAGGGTCTGGCTGCTGGGTCCAGCTTGGACTCTGACCTGGTGGCCAATTCCTGCAAATACCCTGCCTCTCTCTTGGCCTCAGTTTCCCCATCTGCAAGCTGAAGCAGTTGAGTAGGATGAAAGCAACACAGAGAGGTATAAAAATAAAGGTGCAGTTACTTAGTCCTTCTTGCCTGCCATGCTGTGCCACAGAATTGACATCCACCAACTAAATTTATCCTCCCAGCTGGGCACGGTGCCTTATGCTTATAGTCCCAGCACTTTGGGGGCCTGAGGTGGGAGGATTGCTTGAGCCCAAGAGTTTGAGACCAGCCTGGGCATTTTAGACAGGGTCTTGCTCTGTCGCCCAGACTGGAAGGCAGTGGCATGATGTCTGCTCACTGCAACCTCTGCCTCCTGAGTTCAAGCGATCCTTCTGCCTCAGCCACCCAAGAGCTGGGACTACACATGTGCACCACCTCACTCAGCACTAAATTTTTGTATTTTTTATAGAGATGGGGTTTCACCATGTTATTTTTCTAGGCTGGTCTCAAACTCCTGGGCTCAAGTGATCCACTCACCTTGGCCTCCCAAAGTGCTGGGATTACAGGTATGAGTCCCCATGCCTGACCTTCTATTTTATTTTCAAATTCAAAAAATTAATTAATAAATCCTCCCAACATTTCAGAGAAGTGGGTACTTGTGTTCTAGCCGTATACAAATAGAGCTACTAGGTATGCTTATATCCGAGTCTCTGTGTGAACAGATGATTTCATCATTCTTGGGTGAGTGCCTGGGAGTGGAGTGGCTGCTTCTTATGGTAGGTATATATTTAACTCTCTAATAACTGCCAAACTTCCCCAGCGTGACTGCACCATCTTGCATTCTCAGCATCAGCACTCAGCATAGAGTTCCAGGTGCTCCATGTCTTCATCAACACTTGCTGAGGTTGGTCTTCTTCATTTTAGGCACTCTAGTAGGTGTGAAGTGATATCTCATTGTGGTTTTATTTTTCATTCCCGAACAATTAATAATGTTCAGTGTCTTTTCATGTGCTTACGTGTCTTTTTTTCCCCACTTAAACTAACTTATCTGAAAACCTGTGTATCTTCTTTAGAGAAGTATCTGTTTAAATATTTGGCTCCATTTTATTTTATTTTATTACTTTTTTTGAGAAAGGGTCCTTCTTTGTTACCCAGGCTGGAGTGCAGTGGTACAACCACAGCTCACTGCAGCCTCGAACCCCTGGGCTCAAGCAATCCTCCTGCCTCAGCGTCCCAAGCAGCTGGCACTATAGGCACATGCCACCATGTCCAGCTAATTTTTTGTATTTTTTGTAGAGATAGAGTCTCACTATGTTGGCCAGGCTGGTCTCAAACTCCTGGGCTCAAGTGATCCTCCCACTTCAGCCTTCCAAAGTGCTAGAATTACAGGCATGAGCCACCTTGCCTGGCCCTATTTAACCCATTTTAAAAATTGGTTGTTAGTCTTTCATTATTGAGTTTAAAACATCTTTGTATTTTAAATACAAGTCCTTTGTCAGGTAAATGTTTGTAAATATTTTCTCCCAGTCTGTAGCTTGCATTTTCATGGGGGAATATCTTAGTGACTGTGAGGTTGGCAAACAAACACTCTGAGGGTACACACAGAGACCTGGCCTACACACAGAGACCACCTGTGGATGCCTCAGCCTGGGCCCAACCCTCCATGATGAACTCTGCTGTGTTTTCACATCCTTGGCCTGCTCTGTTTCTCACCGACCCAGCATTGACCCACTGACCCTTTCATTCTTGACTCTGGCCTCATCTTTGGGGCCTGGGGCTGGACCTCCCCTCCAGGATGACTTCCTGGGCCCCACAAAATCTGGAGACCCAGTTAAAGGCACAACAAAGGGCACAATGACTCGCGAAGCCCCACTCCAATCTCTTCACAGGAAATATGGGAATATCTCAGAGGTTAATGAGATAATTCATGTAAAAAATCAGTGGTAGATAATAAAGTTCTATGCAGACTCCAAAGTACTTCAGAATCCAGAAAACATTTCATAAACTGGGACAGTCAGCCTCTCAGAGGGCCTCCAATGATGGATTCTCCCCTCCTGGTGTTTATGCCCCTGTATAGTCTCTTCCCATTTTGAACAGGGCAGACCTATGCAATAGGATATCCTGGGAGAAACAGAGTGTGGCTTCTGAGACTAGGCCACAAAAAACAATGCACTTCTTTCTTGCTCTACAGATTGCTCACACTGGGGAAACCAGTCACCACGGCACAAGGAAACCTAAGCAGCCTATGGAGAGGGCCACAGGGTGAGGAGCTGAGGCCTCCAGCCAACAGCCCTGTGCAGGTGCCATCTTGGAAGGGAGCCTCCTGCCTCAGTCAAGTCTTCAGACAAATGCAGCCTTGGCTGGCTCCTGACTGCAACCTCATAAGAGTCCTTGGGCCAGACCCACCCAGCTAAGCCACTACCTAATTATTTACCTCAGAAATTATGGGAGATAATACATGTTTATTATTTTAATTTGCTAGATTTTGAGGTAATCTGAGTAATTTCTTGTGCAGTAATAAATAACTAATACCCAACCCATTTGCTTTGTGAACCAAAATAAAATAACAATAAATAAACTAAATTTGTAAGTAAGAGAGTACTTTGTCAAACTTAAAGCTTTTCTTAAACCATTGCCAGATTTTATCCGCTCAGGGCAAAGCTAATTAATTCCTCCATGTGGAAAACAGAGGCCATAGAGGCTTTGGGTAGGAGATTGCTTAGGAAGTGACGGGACGTGGCTGCAGGGTCCCCATGACTGCTGGGGCCACTGTAGGCCCTGTTCTCATATATGGGGTCCCCAGATGGGTGCCAGGGCCCCTGGCTGGGTGCATCACTCACAGAGCACAGCCCAGAGAGTTGACATAACCCAACCCACTCTGGGGATGTGTGGCAGATTGTCTTTTCCAAAGACAGCTGCAATGATATCTCCCATTCAACAGTCTCTTCTCACAATGTGACCTTGACCTTCCTCTCATCAAGTGTTGGGGTCTCCATCCTTTCCCCTTGACTCTGGGCAGACCCTCGTCCCATAGAGCTTGGCAAAGGTGATGCTACTTGACTTCTAAGTGCCCTGCACTCCTCCTTGCTTTCTTGGGGGTGTTCATTCTTGGAACCCAGCCGCCATGATGTGAGGAAGCCCAACAGCCCAGGGAGAGGACACATGGAGAGGACCTGAAGACAGTGGTCCATAGCCCAGCCTGATCTCTGTGACAGCTGGTGCCCACCTGTCAGCCATGGGATGCACGCTCTTGAAAGTGGACTCCCAGCCCCAAGTCCATCCTGTGCTCCCATGACCTGACCCACAACAGTGTTCAGAGAAAGTCAGTCATGATAGAGCCTGAGAGAGAAGTGAGTCGAGGGGGTATCACTACAAGCTGAAGCTTACAGGGAAGACACAGAAGGGCAGGAACCTAGGGTGCTCCGGAGAGAGGGACAGTCACAGAGTTAGGGAGGAGGGACTTCTACAAGCTCCTGCAGAGGCTTGAGCATCCGCAGAGGGTCCCCAGGGCAGCTGCCCCCAACCCATCCTTCCCAAATCCTACCTTGGCCACACCCACCCAGCAGCCCCACTACAAGGCTAGCCTGGAGGGAGACACAGGGATAGAGAGGGAGATCCAGGATACGGGCAGAGAGACAATGAGGAAAGACACACACAGAGCTATGGGAGTGGTTTCAGACCAAGCAGGCCACAGCTACAGGGGAAGGTGGGGACAGAAGGGCCTCTGGGTTCTGCTCTCTGACACCCTGCATGGTTGGGGGATGCCGCCTGCCTGGATCATTGCAGGAATGAGGGGAGCCTGAGCCCCCACCCAGGCCCCTGTGCCACTGTTAGTGAAAGGTGGCTCCCCCCAGGAGAAGCCCAGGTTTGGGAAGGCTTGTTTTCTTGTCCAGAAAATGCTACAGCACCAGGCAGCATTAGGGGATGCACGGTGAGACCCCAGCCCCTCTCTCTGCATGAATGTCAGCCCCCCAACTCCCCCACCAGGGGCTGCATGTCAGGGAGCTCAGGGCCTCCCAGCCAGCCTCGGAGGGCCGTGACAAGGATTCACCTGTGGCCTCCCAGGGCGACGGGGCTGTCTATTCTCCCCACCACAGTGACCTTCATGGGGAAGGGCTGTCCTGAGTCGGTGTGGTGGGGGGTACCCAAAAACCCCACAGAAGTAAGATTACTGCAGAGGAGCCGGGATTAAGGGCCATGTGGAAGCTGAGCAGTGAGTTTGCAGAACCGAACCCCTTCTGCAAGAAGAACTCTCTGCTTCCGCAGGAATCACCCTTGTCCCCAGCCCACTCAGGGTCACCCACCCCTGCCAGCTGTCTCAGCCTCAGGGCCAGCACTCACTCTGTCCTGATTCCCCCATCCTCCCCATCTCCCCAATCTGCCTGCCTGTGCCTCCACATGGGGCCCAGGTAAGGCTCCCACGGGTCCTGCGACCAGTCTGGCCCAGCTGTCCAGGAGCCCTGCCCCCCATGGCCATTAACACCCCTTGGGAACTCTGTGCTAACTTCAAGGCCCCCCGCTTGCTGGAGTCCGGCCCATTTCTCAGGGACCACCAGGACCTGAGCTGCCCCCACAGGCTTGCCAGAGCCATGGTTGGGGCTCCTCTCCCCTCTACTCTCTCTCTTCACCCCTGTGCTGGTGTGAGGATTTCTCCAGACTTCTCTCTAAGGAGTGTATCAAGCACAGGTCTACCCTGATGTCCCCCACCTCCCCTGGGTCTCTCAGCAGCCACCCCCATGGGGCTTCACCCAGGCAGTGGCCATGTGAGGAACTGGCGCACCCCTTTCCTCCCCTCTCATGGTCCAACCCTTGCCTTCTCTCAGACAGGAGAGGCTCCCCGCAGCCTCCCCCACTCTACAGCTTAAGCCTGTAAAGTCCATGTTCTCACTTAAAACCTTTTCCTTTCTCAAAAAGCCCTGCTCTTGCCAAAGAAATCCTCTGTGCTTTAGAATAGTGCCACTGCTGCTGGTCTTTAAAAATTCATCCAGAAGTCCATCGATTTCTTTGTACTCAATTCTGTCCGCCTCCCCACCGAGGCAGAAGCCACAGAGCAGAAGAACAGAGAGAAGTGTGGAGGTGAAAACCTCCACCAGGGCCTAGCCAGTGCCGTCGCACCTGGCCCTGCACTGCCAGGGAGGCAAGGACTGCCCTGGGTCCCCGCGGTGGGGGAGGCAGGAGAGGCAAGGGATCAGCACCCCCTGGTGCAGGGTCCTGCCTCTCTCGACCCTGGAAGGCCGTCCCTGGATGTCAGCTTCACTGTTCGGCAGCCCTACCGATGCTCAGGCCTGGCTGGGGACCCAGGTGTGGATTGTAAGCAGCCCTTGGTGTGTACAGGTGAGGTGGGGGTGCTTACAGGTAAGGTAAGAGTGTGCACAGGTGAGGTGGGGTGTGCACAGGGTAGGTGGGGTTTGCCCAGGTGAGGTAGGGGTATGCACAGGTAAGATGGAGGTACTTACAGGTGAGGTAAGAGTGTGAGGCAAGGGTGTGCCTAGGTGAGATGAGGTGAGGATGTGCATAGGTGAAGTTGCCCACAAGCGAGATGTCCAGGTAAGGTAGGGTGTGCACAGGTGAGGATAAAGCATGCCCAGGTGAGGTAGAGTGTGCCCAGGTAAGATGAGGGTGTGCACAGGTGAGATGGGGGTGTGCACAGGTAAGATAGGTAAAATATGCACAGGTGAGGCAGAGTGTGCACACTTCAGGTGGGGGACATATGGGCAGGGATCCTAGGTCTGATTATGATGTCAGCTCAAAGACCATGTCTGTGGTTTGCAGTTTCAGCGGTGACATCTGCACCTGGACACTTCCCTGTGGGAAAACAAGCCTGAGGCTTCCCTGAGGAAGCCCCTGCCCTGCCTTTAGTCGGGCTCTCAGCCCTCTGTGCCAATGACTACTTCTTCAGTGTACCATGGATTCCATGACTGCAGAGGTCATCAGGTGGCGCCCACTGGAACGGGACAGTAAGGGACACCCTCTGGATGCCCAATTAAGCCACCTGCAACCAATAGGGGCCATGTCTGGGATCTTTGCTATGCTTGCCCATATGATGGGATATCAGTTCCTGTGGCCTTGGCTCAAATAGGAACAAGGAAAAGGGTGGCATAATCTGGGTCTGTACCCCACATCAGTGGGCATCAGGCCTTCTCTCTGACATGGCCCAGCTCCTCACCCTCCTTACAGAAGGCTGTACCTGAATAGAAGTCAAAGAATGCCAGAGTGTAAAGGGCCCTGGGAAATGAGTTCACTCGACTCTTTCATTTAAAGATAAGGAAACTTAGGTCCTGGAAGGCACATCTGTGGCCCAGTGTCCAAAACAGTTGCTGATCAAAAATTGGAATGAGTATGTGGAAGAATACGGAAGAAGATACGGGTGAATGATGGATGGATGAATGAGTGGGTGGATGGGTAGGTGGATGGATGAATGGGTGGATGGGTGGATGATGGATGGATGAATGGGTGGGTGGATGGGTAAATGGATGGATGAATGGGTGGGTGGATGGGTAAATGGATGGATGAATGGGTGGATGGGTAGATGATGGATGGATGAATGGGTGGATGATGGATGGATGTATGGGTGGGTGGATGGGTAGATGATGGATGGATGAATGGGTGGGTGGATGGGTAAATGGATGGATGAGTGGGTGGATGATGAATGGATGAATGGGTTAGTGGATGGGTGAATGATGGATGGATGAATGGGTGGGTGGATGGGTGAATGATGGCTGGATGAATAGGTGGGTGGATGGGTAGATGGATGGATGAATGGGTGGGTGGATGGGTGGATGATGGATGGATGAATGGGTGGGTGGATGGGTAGATGGATGGATGAATGGGAGGATGGGTGGATGATGGATGGATGAATGGGTGGGTGGATGGTTGCATGATGGATGGGTGGATGGATGGATGATGGATGGATGAATGGGTGGGTGGATGGGTAGATGGGTGGATGACGAATGGGTGGGTGGATGGGGTGATGGGAAAGATGGATGGATGATGGATTGTGGATAAATTGATGGATGGTGAATGGTTAAATGGACAGAGGGTAGAGGGATGGATGGGTAGATGGTGGATGAATGGATGGAGAGATGGATGAGCGTATGGACAGATGGATGAATGGATAGACAGGTGGATGGATGGGAGCGTGAATGCGTGGATATGTGGATAAGTAGATGGGTGGGTGGATGGATGGATGGATGGATAGACAAGTGGACGAATGGATGAGTGAACAGATGGGTGAATGATGGGTAAATGGATGGATGAGTGGGAACTCACAGCATTAGACATCCCCACTAGTATACTCATTTTAATCCACTATATAAATAATTAGTTTGGAAATATTATCAAAACCTTTTAGGAAAAACCTTTCATGTACCCAACACTGCTGGGCTCTTTGTGGACTGCAGAGACAACGTGATGATTTCCAGCCCCAAGAAACTCCGTGAGTAATGGGAAAGGCTGTGTGTCTCTATGTAGGGAGACAGATGGGAGTGGACAGACAGCCTGGCAGAGGAGCCATGCCAGGGAGAAGCAGGCAAGCTCCTGGAAAGACCAGCCTGCCACAGAGAAAATAATATAAACCATGACACCTGTCAGCAGTCAGGGGCTGAGTACAAGACTGGGACAGGTTTTTCTTTTCTTTTTTTCTTTTAGATAGAGTCTTTCTGTTGCCCAGGCTGGAGTGAAGTGGCATGATCTCGACTCACTGCAACTTCCACCTCCTGGGTTCAAGTGATTCTCCTGACTCAGCCTCCCAAAGTAGCTTGGATTACAGGTGTGTACCACCACACCCAGCTAATTTTTTTTGTATTTTTAGTAGAGACAGGGTTTCACCATGTTGGCCAGGCTGGTCTTCAACTCTTGATATCAGGTGATCCAACTGCCTCAGCTCCCCAAACTGCTGAGATTACAGACATGAGCCATCGTCCCCAGCCGGTTTTTCTTTTCTTATTTGTTTTCCAGAAATTGACAAGCCAAGTATAAAATTCATATGGAATGTAAAGGACCTAGAAGAGCCAAAACAACATTGAAGAGAAAGAGTGACATTGGAGCACTGACACTCCTTGATTTCAAGACATATGACAAAACCATTGTGATCAAAACAGTGTGGCATTGCTATAAATATAGACAAACAGATCAATACAACAGGATAAGAGTCTGAAAATGATGCCCATATACATGGACAGCTAATTTTGACACAGATGCAAAGGCAACTTAGTGGAGAAAAGACAGCCTTCCCATCAAATGGGTTGGAACATTTGGATATCCGTACATGCAAAAAAGGAGTTTTGATCCCTAGTTCACACTACATACAAAAGTAAACTCAAAATGGATCATAGGCCTAAATGTGAAACCTAGAATTATAAAACTTCCATAAGAAAACATAGGAGAACATCTTTGCGATCTTTGCTTACAGGTAAAGATTTTTTAGACATGGCATCAAAAGTGTGATCCAAATAAAACTTAAAAAACTAGACATCATCAAAATTAAAGACCTTCTGCTCTTTATTATTATTATTATTATTATTATTATTTTTTTAGATGGAGCCTCACTTTATTGCCGAGGGTAGGGGCAATGAAAAATCTCCACTCACTGCAAGCTTCACCTCCTGGGTTCAAGCGATTCTCCTACCTTAGCCTCCCGAGTAGCTGGGACTACAGGTGCCTGCCAGCTAATTTTTTTGTATTTTTGGTACAGATGGGGTTTCACTATGTTGGCCAAGCTGGTCTCAAACTCCTGACCTCAAGTGATCTGCCCACCTCAGCCTCCCAAAGTGCTGGGATTACAGGCATGAGCCACCGTGCCTGGCCACTTCTGCTCTTTCAAACTCACTGTAAGGAGAATGAAAGGACAGCCCACAGGCTGTGAGAAAATATTTGCAAACCATAGATCTGAAACAAACAACTGAATTTTAAAATGGGCGAAAGATTTGAACAGATACTTCACCAAAAAGACATAAAAATGGCAAGTTAGCACCTGAAAAGACATACAATGTCATTAGTCATTAGAAAAATTCAAACTAAAACCACAAGATACCTCTGAACACCTATTAGAAGGCTAAAGTTAAAAAGACTGACCATATCAAGTGTTGGTAAAGATTGGAGGAACCGGAACTCTTAGATGCTGCTGATGGAAATACAAAGTTGTACAACCACTTTGGAAAATAGTTTGAAAGTTTCTTTTTTTTGAGACGGAGTCTGGCTCTGTCACCCAGGCTGGAGAGCAAGCTTGGGTGTGTGATCTTGGCTCACTGCAAGCTCCACCTCCTGGGTTCAAGCGATTCTTGTCTCAGCCTACCTAGTAGCTGGGATTACAGGTGTGAACCACCACGCCTGGCTAATCTTTGTATTTTTAGTAGAGATGGGATTTCACCATGTTGGCCAGGCTGGTCTCAAATTCCTGGCCTCAAGTGATCCACCCACCTCAGCC
>NW_012101810.1:631010-632431 GCF_000951045.1 Mandrillus leucophaeus
AAAAAAAAAAAAAGGTGGGAGTTAAATATATACCTTCCATATAACCCAGCCATTCCACTCCTGGGTATTTACCCAGGAGAAATAAAAGTATATGTCCATACAAAGACTTGTATAATAATCTTCATAGCAGCTTTATTTACAAGAGCCTAAGCCAGAAACGACCCAAATAACGTTCTATGTATTTATTTATTTATTTATTTATTTGACTCAGGGTCTCATTCTGTCACTCAAGCTGGAATGCAGTGGCGAGATCATGGCTCACTGCAGCCTTGACCTCCCGGGCCCAACCCATCCCCATGCCTCAGCCTCCCGAGTAGCTGAGACTACAGGCACATGCCACCATGCCCAGTCCCAAATGTTCATTAATAGGTAAATGGATCAACACATTACGGGGTATCCACTCGATGCAATAAAAAGGAATAAACTTTTGACATAGACAACATCACAGAATAAACCAACTCAGCAAAGCTTCAGGCTACACGATCAACACACAGTCATCAGCCGCATTGGCACAGGCTGGCAATGAACAATCTGAAAAGGAAAACCACAATTCTTTCCCAACAGTATCAGAAAGAATTTTAAAGCTTAGGAATAAATTTAACCAAGGATGTGCAAAACTTGAAAAAGAACAAATGTAGAGGACTCAACCCACTTTCCAATTTCAAACCTTATTACAAGGCTACAGTAATCAAACAGTGTGGTGCTGACATAAAGACAGATGTATAGGTTAGTGAGTGCAAGGAAAGACATATGAGGTTGGGCGCGGTGGCTCACGCCTGTAATCCCAGCACTTTGGGAGGCCGAGGCAGGCAGATCACCTGAGGTCAGGAGATTGAGGCCAGCCTGACCAACATGGTGAAACCTCATCTCTACTAAAAGTACAAAAATTAGCCGGGTGTGGGGGCGCATGCCTGTAGTCCCAGCTACTGGGGAGACTGAGGCAGGAGAATCACTTGGACCTAGGAGGCAGAGGTTGCAGTGATCCAAGATTGCACCACTGCACTCCAGCCTGGGTAACAGATCTAGACTCCATCTCAAAAAAAAAAAAAAAAAATTAAAGTAAAGTAAAAATACAAAAAGTAGCCAGGTGTGGTGGTGGGTGTCACTAGTCCCCGCTACTTGGGAGGATGAGGCAGGAGAATCGTTTGAACCCGGGAGGCGGAGATTGCAGTGAACTAAGATCACACCACTGCACTCCAGCCTAGGCAATACAGCAAGACTCCATCTCAAAAAAAGAAAGAAAAGAAAGAAAGAAGGAAAGAAGGAAAGAAAGAAAGAAGGAAGGAAGGAAGGAAGGAAGGAAGGAAGGAAGGAAGGAAGGAAGGAAGGAGAGAAAGAAAGAAAGAAAGAAAGAAAGAAAGAAAGAAAGAAAGAAAGAAAGAAAGAAAGAAAGAAAGAAAGAAAGAAAGAAAGAAAGAAAG
>NW_012101810.1:637961-642762 GCF_000951045.1 Mandrillus leucophaeus
CTGGCAAGACCACGTCTGTACAAAAGATTTAAAAATTAGCCAGCCAAGCACCTACTCAACTACTTGGAAGGCTGAGGCAGGAGGATCATGTGAGCCCAGGAGGTTGAGGCTGCAGTGTGCCATGATCGTGCCACTGTACTTCCAGCCTGAGTGACACAGCGAGACCTTGTCTCAGAAAACCAAATTGTTTTTTACTTTAAAAAGTAATGAAAATAAATACAAATTTAAGACAGAGAAGGTAATGTTCAAGTGAAGTCCCAAATGGAGGGACGGGGGAGGTGTGAGAAGGTGGGCGCCCTGCCATGCTCACCCCGAATCAGTGGCCCCTTCCTTTCCACCACCTCTCCCTCCCCACACACCTGTGTGGAACGGACCACACACGGTCCAAAGCAGATGCCTCATGCCTGGGGGCTCAGCTGGCCTCAGACAGGCCACTGGTCCCGTCTCCCACACCTAATCCCACCGCGGGAAGGCTGACTCCAGGGCTCCGGAGGGAGCTGGAGGAGAAGGAATCCAAAGACCGGACATGAGGGCTACTGTTTCCCCCTCTGGACCCACAGCTGAGTCTTCAAGCTGATGCCACCTCCCAGCCCACAGCTTTCAGGCTTCAGATCCAATGATAAGGCATGGGGGAGAGAGCAGCGGGGAGCTGGCCTGTCAGGGACCCCTCCTCTTCCCCAAACCCCTCCTCTTCCCACAGATGTGGCCCCTAGCTCTGAGCTAGCTGGTGTCCCTGGACGAGGGAACTCTAACTACTGTGGCTTCAGGCATTCCTGTTCCTGGCTTGGAGGGGACTGGTCTTTCTTGGTGACTTTGCCCCAGACTCTGGGGGATGTGTGGACCCCAAGAGAAGCAACAAGACACAGGCACGTTTCAGGGCTAGCTCAGGCCCCGAACTGAGGGGTGCCGGGGAAGGTGCGATTCCTGATTCTCTGCAACTGAGCTGCAGGCTGCCTCTGCCTCTGCCTCTGCCTCTGCCTCTGCCTCTCCAGGGCGATGGAAATAGCCTCCGTCCGTCTCAGTTCCCTCCCTTCTCCCTGCAGTGCTGGGTCTGGGCTCCTAACGTGTAGAGGGCAGGGCGCGGGTTCTCAATGCCACATGTCCCTGGGGCTTCCTGCCGATGGCAGGGTGTGGTCCCTGATCCTTAAAAGGCCCCCGAAGTGTCCCTGTCCTGGCAGTCCCGTGTCCCACATGTTGCCACACCCCGCACACACCCGTCTTCAGTGACACCCACACCGCCATTCATGTGACCTCCCACAGGCCCCGTGCAGGTGGAAAGGGCTGGGCCCACTGGCTCCAGGTCCCACCGCCCCTCACATTCCTCCCTCCCTGTGCCCCCTTTTAGGGGCTCCGTTGTGTCCCCCCAGCTTCATACACTGAAGCCTTGACCCCAGAACCTCAGAATGAGACTGTGTTTTGAGACAGGGCGGTTAAAGAGGCAATTAAGGCCGAGAGCGGTGGCTCACACCTGGAATCTCAGCACTTTGGGAGACCGAGGCAGGCAGATCACGAGGTCAAGAGTTTGAGACCAGCCTGACCAACATGGTGAAACCCTGTTTCTACTAAAAATACAAAAAATTAGCCAGGCGTGGTGGTGGATGCCTGTAATCCCAGCTACTTGGGAGGTTGAGGCAGGAGAATCGCTTGAACCTGGGAGGTGGAGGCTGCAGTGAGCTGAGATCACGCCACTGCACTCCAGCCTGGGCGACAGAGCGAGACACTGTCTCAAAAACCAAAAACAAACAAACAAAAAGAGGTGATCGAGATGAGATGAGGTCATAGGGGTGGGCCCTAATCCACCCAACAGGTATCCTTCTAAGAAGAGGGGATCAGGACACAGAGGGCACCCCCATGAGGACAAGGGGGAGATGGCGCCTGCAAGCCCAGGATGGGGGCTTCAAGAGAAATCTGCCCTGAGGACACCTTCATCTTGGACTCCAGCCTCCAGCACGGTGAGAAATAATTGCCTGTTGTTGAACCCCCGGCTCTGTGGCACCTGTTACAGCCCTGCTCGCAAATGAATACACCTCCGGGCCCACCCAGGCCCCCAGTGAATACACCTCCCAGCCCTCCTGGGCCGCCAGTGAATATACCTCCCAGCCCGCCCGGGACCCCAGTGAATACACCACCCGGGCCTCCAGTGAATACACCGCCCAGCCTGCCCGGGCCCCCAGTGAATACATCGCCCAGGCCCCCAGTGAATACACCTCCCAGCCCGCCCAGGCCCCCAGTGAATACATCGCCCGGGCCCCCAGTGAATACACCTCCCAGCCCGCCCAGGCCCCCAGAGAATACACCGCCCGGGCCCCCAGTGAATACACCTCCCGGCCCACCCGGGTCCCCAGTGAATACACCTCCCGGCCCGCCCAGACCCCTGGACGCCCAGCTACCCCTGCTTTCCTGATGATGGCACCAGTGCTTCCGTTTATTTCCCTGGGGCCCAAGCCTCTAACTCCTACCTGAGCACCCACACTGGACCCCACGTCCCCGTGGTGTGAGGACCCGGAGCCTGGGGGCTGAGTGAGGAGGAGGGCCGGGCACAGGAGGAGACGCCAGGGCAGCATCACTGGGCATCTCCAGGCATCCACACCCTTAGCTGTGGCTGCTGTCCTGCACAGGCAGGGCTGCCTCTGGGAGCATGGAGGCCCTTGCTCTTCTTTGCTTCTTTTTCTACCTTTTTTTTTTTTTGAGAGAGAGAGTGTTTTTCTCTGTCACCCAGGCTGGAGTGCAGTGACGTGATTATAGCTTACTACAGCCTCAACCTCCTGGGCTCAAGTGATCCTCCCGTCTCAGCCTCCTGAGTAGCTGGGACTATATAGGTGCATGCCACCACGCCCAGCTAATTTTTTTATTTTTATTTATTTATTTATTTATTTTTTTTTTTTTGAGACGGAGTCTGGTTCTGTCGCCCAGGCTGGAGTGCAGCAGCACGATCTTGGCTCACTGCAAACATGGCCTCCCAGGTTCAAGAGATTTTCCTGCCTCATTCTCCTGAGTAACTGGGATTACAGGTGTGTGCCACCACGCCCAGCATTTTTTTTTTTTTTCTTTTTTTTGAGACAGGGTCTGGCTCTGTCACCCAGACTGGAGTGCAGTGGCATGATCTTGGCTCACTGCAACATCTGCCTCCCTGGTTCAAGTGATTCTCCTGCCTCAGCCTCCTCAGTAGATGGGATTACAGGTGTGTACCACCACACTTGGCTAATTTTTTTTTTTTTTTTTTTGAGACAGAGTCTCGCTCTGTCACCCAGGCTGGAGTGCAGTGGCGCGATCTCGCTCACTGCAAGCTCCACCGCCTCCTGGGTTCACGCCATTCTCCTGCCTCAGCCTCCCGAGAAGCTGGGACTACAGGCGCCCGCCACCACACCCGGCTAGTTTTTTATTTTGTATTTTTAGTAGAGACGGCGTTTCACCGTGTTAGCCAGGATGGTCTCGATCTCCTGACCACGTGATTTACCCTCCTCAGCCTCCCAAAGTGCTGGGATTACAAGCGTGAGCCACCGCGCCCGGCCAATTTTTGTATTTTTAGTAGAGACAGGGTTTCACCATGGTGGCCAGGCTGGTCTCCAACTCCTGACCACAAGTGATCCTCCTGCTTCAGCCTCCCAAAGTGCTGGGGTTACAGGTGTGAGCCACTGCTGCTGACCCCCAGCCTATTTTTTAAACAAATTTTACAGAGATGGAGTCTTGCCATGTTACCCAGGCTGGTCTCAACCTCCTGGGATCACGGGATCCTCTTGCCTTGGGCCCCCAAAGCAGTGAGATTATAGGTGTGAGTCTTCTCACCAGCCCTGCTTCTCACTCTTCTAACTTGCCATGTGGCCTTGAGCGAGCCTGGGCCTGTCTGTGACCCTTGCTGGCATAGCAGGTAGATGGTGAGCCTGGGTGGACTTTGACGACAAAAGCCCACTGCCTCCACCCCACCTTCCCCACCTTACTTCACACACCTCACTTCCTGGGGGGTACCTGAGGGCAGAGGGTCTCACGGATCGGACAGGCTGGGCTGGCAGGGAGCTGGGCGCCCCAACGTGAGGCCCTGTGCTCGCCCGCCTTGAAGACCCACCCTCAAGCAAGGCCTTTGTGTACGCAGTAGACTTACAGGAAGATTTTGCGGGAATGAACGAGGCTTGTATCATCACAGAACCCCGAAAACAGAACCTGAATGCTGCGCTTCCCTTTGGAACGTCTCCTTTCTTCGTTTGTTTTTGTTTTTTGTTTTGATACAGAATCTTGCTCTGTCACCCAGGCTGGAGTGCAGTGGTGTGATCTCGGCTCACTGCAACCTCTGCCTCCTGGGTTCAAGTGATTCTCATGCCTCAGTCTCCCAAGCAGCTGAGATTACAGGTGTCCGCCACTACACCCACCTAATTTTGTATTTTTAGTAGAGACAGGGTCTCGCCATGTTGACCAGGCTGGTCTCGAACTCCTGAGCTCAGGTGATCTGCCCACCTCGGCTTCCCACGGTGGTGGCATTACAGGCATGAGCCATTGCGCCCTGTTAATTTTTGTATTTTTAGTAGAGATGGGGTTCCACCGTGTTGGCCAGGCTGGTCTCAAATTCCTGACCTCAAGTGATCCACCCACCTCAGCCTCCCCAAGTGCTGGGATTACAGGCACCCACCACCATGCCCGGCTAATTTTTGTATTTTTAGTAAAGACGGAGTTTTGCCAGGCTGACCTCAGGTGACCTCCCTCCCCCACCCTGACCTCCCAAAGTGCTGGGATGACAGGCTTGCGTCACCACACTCGGCTAATGCTTGTATTTTTAGTAGAGACAGGTCTCGCCATGCTGCCCAGGCTG
>NW_012101810.1:643790-645815 GCF_000951045.1 Mandrillus leucophaeus
GCTGCAGTCACAACGGGGGCAACGTGGACGGAGACCTCCGTGAGATGCGGCCCCCAAACCACCCGCCCGGCCTGAGTGTGGCACAAGGGGGTGTTGGCGAGGGCCTCAGCGCCTCTCCCCCTGGCAGGAGCACCAAGCGGCGTGTCCCTTTGGAGGCTGCCAGCTGTTTCTCCTGCAGTTGAGACCACACCTACTCCATGCCCGGCAGCTACACCCTAGCGTGTGTCCTGGGGCAGGTGCAGCATCACCGGGGATAACGGGAAGCTAGAAACAGCATCCACGCATCTTTTCAGGGAAATGAATGACTCACCTGTGGTGCCTGGTGGGGGACGCCCCGGCGCAGTTCACACGAACAGATTCCAGATGAACCACACCTGCGTCTATCAATGCGGATTAACCTCAGAAGGGTACTATGGGATGAGAAGAGCAAGTTGCTGAATGTCACGGACCGCAAAATACCATTTATCCGAAGTTTAAAAACACAAATTTCACGGCCGGGCGCGGTGGCTCACGCCTAAGACCCTAGCACTTTGGGAGGCAAAGGCGAGTGGATCACCGAGGTCAGAAGTTTGAGACCAGCCTGCCCAACATGGTGAAACCCCATCTCTACTAAAAATACAAAAAATTAGCTGGGCGTGGTGGTGCGTGCCTGTAATCCCAGCCACCGGGAAGCTGAGACAGGAGAATCCCTTGACCCCGGGAGGCGGAGGTTGCAGTGAGCCCAGATCACATCACTGTACGCCAGCCTGGGCAACAAGAGCAAAACTCCATCTCAAAAAATAAAAATAAATAAATAAATAACTAAAAGGAGCCCCAAAGGGCTCCCTCACCCCTTTCCCACAGAGGCCACGGCGGGAAGGTGCCGTCTATGACCCAGGAAGCCTTTGGCAGACAGGGAGCCTGGCGGGGCCTGGGTCTTGTGCTTCCAGCCTCCGGAGCGGTGAGCGGTGAACTGCTGCTGTTTATAAGCAGGCAGGAGGGCCTGAATTGCCTCCACCCACCGCTTTCTAGCACCGGCGTGTCTGCTTCGGACCTGGTTTTCCGGGCTCTTCGCTGCCTGTGGCCGCCCCGCCGGAGGCGCCAGGGTGCAGTTCACCTGCTTGCTTCATGGCGGCCTCCTGGGCCCTGAGGACCGGGCGGGGGCGGGAGAGCAAGTCCAGGCTCACAGGCCTGGAGGGTGCTGCCCGTGAGACGCGTCTCTCCTCCGACGCGGTTCAGATGAGAGGGCGGACCCCCGACAGCGATGGGGACTTGGGGTCCCTGGGAGGGGTGAGCAGCAAAGCAGCCGCCACTGTGGGGACCCTGCGGGTGGCCAGGGAGGGCCGGATGCAGTCACCTCTCTCACCGGCTCCTCTCCCTTTCGCGGCACAGGAGGGGCTCGCGTGGGGCGCTGAGGGAGCAGAGGGGCCGGTCAGGCCCACCCCTCACTCCACGGCCCAGACCTGGGCGAGAGCAACTGCAGGCATTGGATGAGGACGTTTTACCCGGAGCCAGACCCTGCCACAGAGTGACCAGGAGGCCCAGGGCCCTGCTCGGGCGGGTGAGGGCTTCTGCACCACTCCAGCTTCCGGGGAAGCGGAAACTGTTCACACTCCCGGCGCCACCCAAGTGGGCCCTTCAGTAACTCGGTTCTGCTACCGTGGTACCGGCTTCCACACCAGGCTCCCCTGCCGCTCAGACGCTTCCAACTGTCCTCCTCCCTCCCCGTGTTCTTATCATGCCACTTGGGGCTGGAGTACCCTCCTCCACCCACACTCTCACACACACATCCCTACACACACATACCCCTACATGTACATACACCCCTACACACACACCCACCCACATGTACATACATCCCTACACACACACCCTACATGTACATACACCTCTACACACACCCCTACATGTATATACACCCCTACACACACACACCTACATGTACATACACCCCTACACGCACACCCCTACATGTACATACACCCCTACACACACATCCCTACATGTACATACACCCCTACACACACACCCCTACATGTACATACA
>NW_012101810.1:648675-657165 GCF_000951045.1 Mandrillus leucophaeus
ACACACACACCTACACACACACCCTACATACACACACCCCTACATGCACATACACACCCCCCTACACACACACCTACACACACACCCTACATACACACACCCCTACATGCACATACACACCCCCCTACACACACACCTACACACCGGTCTCCCAGCCTGGGCGTCTCCCCATGGAGTGTCCCCTCTGCCTTGCAGCCAAGGAGCGCCCAGCCCTGTGTCAGACCAAGGCTTCAAAGCCCCTACTGACCCCACCACCCATAAGATCAAAAGTGAAATTCCTCGGTGGGTCAGTTTGCTTGGGCCGCCGTAACAAACTCTCACAGACCAGGCAGCTGAAACAACAGATGTTTATTTCCCACAATCCTGGAGGCTGGAAGTCCAAGATCAAGGTGTGCGTGGGGCTGGTTCCCCCTGAGGCCTCCTCCTCAGCTTCCAGACGGCATCTTCTCCCCATGTCCTCCCCGTGTCCTCAGGTGATTGTCTTTCTGTGAGCATCTGTGTCCTAATCTCCTCTTCTTAGAAGGATTCCAGTCAGACTGGATCAGAGCCCACCCTAGTGACCTCATTTTCCCTCCATTATCTCTTTAAAGACCCTGTCTCTGGCCAGATACAGTGGCTCATGCCTGTAATCCCAGCACTTTGGGAGACTGAGGCAGGAGGATTGCTTGAGGCCAGAAGTTCAAGACCAGCCTGGGCACCATAATAAGACCTCATCTCTACAAAATAATTTTTAAAAATTAGCCAGGTATGGTGGGGCATGTCTGTGGTCCCAGCTACTTCAGAGGCTGAGGGAGGAGGATTGCTTGAGCCCAGGAGGTGTAGGCTGCAGTGAATCCTGAGGGTACCATTGCACTCCAGCCTGGGTGACAGGGTGAGACCCTGTTTCCAACAAATACAATAAAATAAAATAAAAAGATTCTGTCTCCAAATACAGCCATACTCTGAGGTCCCGGGGGTGAGAACTTTGGCATATGAACTGGGGGAAGACACAATTTACCCCATGACACTGGGCATGAGATCCAAAGGCCTTTGCAATCCGGGCACCATCTTCCTTCCCAAAGCCAGATCCTGGGGGCCATGTGGGGTGTCCCAACAGCGGGAAAATTTGCCGTGGTGGCCCCCAGTGGAGGTCCTGGCATCCTTGTCTCCAGAGGTCAGAAATGCTTAAAGTAAGCATGGGCTGCCCTTCCTGCCCTGGGCCTCCTGTCCACTTGAAAGCACACACTTAGGAGCAGGCTTGGTCCTGGCTGGGGGAGTAGAAAGGTGCCCTGGACCGGGAACCCAAACACCAAGGGAGCAGCAGTGGGGAAGAGTTCTGTCCTGGCCCCACACACTGGCAGACCATGCTGGTGCTCCACATGTCATCACTGTGACAGCAACTCTGCAGGGCAGGAGGTGTGACCCCCATTTCACAGATGAGGAAATGGAGGCTCCTCAAGGACACAGGGCTCACCCGAGGTCACACTCAGGAGGGAGGAGCTGCACATGGGCCCACAGGTTCGTGTGCCTGTTACGCAGTCACAGACCAATGCGCTGAGGCAGCAGGGTTTGCAGCAGAGAAAGAGTTTCAGGATCGCTGGGAGCCAAACTGGGAGATGGGACCCTCGAATCCATCTCCCCAAGGAGTTCTGAACTGCAGTGTTTTGGTGTTTTTTTTTTCTTTTTTGGTTGTGTTCCAATAAACTTTATTTATGAACACTAAATATTCATGTTAATTTTCATGTATCGTAAAAGTCTTTTTAAAAAAGCATTTAAAATTATAAACACAATTCCTAGCTCACAGGCTGTAGAAAGCAGGCAGCAGGCTGGATGTGGTCCACAGGCCATAGCTGGCTGTCTCTTACACAGGCTTTTATACGTTATGCAAAGTGTTTCAAATTCCAGAGACTTTGGATACTTTTCTTTTTTTAGATTTCTCATTTAAAAATATATACAATGCAAGTTTTCTTTCTGGATCAATATACTCACATGAGAGAAAATAATTCAGAAAAAAATATATTTCCTTACTTGAAAAAAGGGAAAAGTGCCAGGCATGGCGGCTCACACCTGTAATCCCAGCACTTTGGGAGGCCAAGGTAGGCGGATCACAAGGTCAGGAATTTGAGACTAGCCTGGCCAATATGGTGAAACCCCATCTCTACTAAAAAATACAAAAATTAGCCAGGTGTGGTGGTACATGCCTAGTCCCAGCTACTCGGGAGGCTGAGGCAGGAGAATGGCTGGAACCCAGGAGGCAGAGATTGCAGTGAGCCCAGATCAGACCACTACACTCCGGCCTAGGCAACAGGGCAAGACTCTGTCTCAAAAAAAAAAAAAAAAAAGGTGGAGGGGAAAGCTGTAAAACAAATGTTTCATCTTAAAATATATAATTAGGAGATGTAAAATTAAAGATTAAAATTTTTATTCTATGCAACATAAAATAATATGCATAGATCTGGTACATAATTTATTAGTTTTTACTTTAGAAAAAAAAGACAGTGAGAAAAAGGTTTATAAATTTCTCAGTCCCTTTTATAAAAAGTTGCAACTAAAACCAGCCATCACTTACATGTACAACCATCAACTCTGAATATAATATTAATTATACCTAGGAACTGGAATTTACCTAGATGAGTTCTGGTGGTTTTTTGAAAAATGCACAATTACATCAGAGAACACTGTGTCTTCCACAATTTGTAACAATTTTGAAAAGGAAACTCCTGCTTCCATAATATAAGGAAACAAGAATACTCTTTCCATAGTCATCATCCTGTATTAAAAAAACCTGATAGTCTGATTTACCTTTATCAAAGGTAAAATGATTCACATTTGCATGGATTACTCTGATCCTCAGTAGTTCCTAAACACAAAATTTTGCATAAACCTTTATCTGGGTTTTCCAAAGCAAGTATTACACTGGCAGAAGTCCATGAGCTGAAGAAAAAGAAATTGAATATAAAAGGTTTACCAACGTTATCCTTTCTAATTTTACAACAGCTTCAGGTGTTGAGACCTAACTGGTTTCTGGTGCCTATCCACTATGAACTTCTAACACTTCTCAGTACCATCTTTTGGTGGTTGCTTTATTTTGCAACGTAGAAGATCCTTTCATCCAACTTCAATCATCTGTTCTTCCCCAGACTTCGTTTCATTATAATAATGAATTTTATAATCTTTAGCAACTTGAATATATACTTTCTTTTGAGAACCAGACAGATTTTTCCCGTTTTCATTTACAGTCTTCAGCTTTGCCTGCAGTGAACCATCCTTAGCTTCTTGGAGGCTTTCAGCTACATAAATGGTATAAGCTGAACAAGGTCATTTTGGTTTTCCAAGCAGTTTTAACTCTCTCTTTTTTACTAAAGCTTTCCTTTTTAACTGTTCATGCATGATTTCTGTTTCCAAAGACATAATCTGACTTGGAGTTAGCTGTTCTTGAATTCTGCTTATCTCTTCTTTGTATGCCTGCCAGTCGACCCTATAAGCATCTTCATATATTTTTTTCTCTGAGTTGGGAAGTTCCCTCCAATGCCCGGTGATTCTTCTAATTAGTTCTTTATTTTTTGCATCTGGGTTCTGAGCTTTAAATATGGGTAATTGTTCTTCAGAAAATCGAAGGTAAGAAGTTACAGATTTCTTTGGATAACTTGCCAAGGCAGATGAAAACCATTTCCATAAATACACAAAACTGAAGGGGAAGCGCAGTCGACTTCCACAGCTGGTACACAGCTCCGCCTGGACCTTCCCAGGGTGCTCAACATGCCCCACATGCTTCGAAGAAATGCTATCGCACTGGCGGACCAGGCAGTGGCCGGGTCCCAGTCTCAGAGAGCTTCCTGGCACAACAGACACCGGCAATGACAACTCGAACCTGCCTGCGACCCTCTGGAGTTTGTTATCATGCCTGCCACTCACAAGGCACTATGTCACTCAGGCTGGAGTGCAGAAGCTCGATCTCAGCTCACTGCAACCTCTGCCTCCCAGACTCAAGCGATTCTCCTGCCTCAGCCTTCCGAATAGCTGAGATTACAGGTGCGAGCCACCATGCCTCGCTGATTTTTGTATTTTTAACAGAGATGGGGGTTTCGCCGTGTTGGCCAGGATGGTCTCGAACTCCTGACCTCAGATGATCCACCCACCTCGGCCTCCCAAAGTGCTGGGATTACAGGCATGAGCCACGGCGCGTGGCCCTGGACTGGGGTTTTTAAGGGGATCATGGAGGGTGAGGGGCTGGACACCTGGGGTCGTTGATGGGTTGAGGTGAGGGGAGTGTGGAAACGGCATTCTTTCGTGAGTCAGTTCCTCATGAGGTCCTTTGCATCAGCTAGCATCAGTTGTTTCATTGGTGACCAGACCCTGAAGGAATATCTCAGAGAGAAAACATTTGGTGATGGTCAAGTTGTTATCTATAGAGTAGTTAAAGGGAGCTATAATCTAGATTCTACATGATTAGGACAATAGGCACCAAACAGCTATGAGGAAGTGAATCCGACAGCAAGCGGACCCAGTGATGAACGCTGAATTTGCCACAAGCTTGGTGTATTTTCGTTTCTCCCCCTGTTCTTCCCTGATTTATTTTATTTATTATTATTATTATTATTTTGAGACAGAGTTTCGCTCTTGTTGCCCAGGCTGGAGTGCAATGGCCCAATCTCAGCTCACTGCAACCTCTGCCTCCCGGGTTCAAGCGATTCTCCTGCCTCATCCTCCCTAGTAGCTGGGACTACAGGCACCCACCACCACACACAGCTAATTTTGCATTTTTAGTAGATATGGGGTTTCACCATGTTGGACAGGCTGGTCTTGAACTCCTGACCTCAAGTGATCCACCCACCTTGGCCTCCCAAAGTGCTGGGATTACAGGCATGAGCCACCGTGCCCGGCCTCTGATTAATTTTATAAAGTTTATAGGGATGGCCCAGCACAGTGGCTCATGCCTGTAATCTCAGCACTTTGGGAGGCCAAGGAAGGAGGATTGCTTGAGCCCAGGAGTTCAAGACCAGCCTGGGCAACTGTGAGACTCCCCATCTCTACAAAAAAAGGAAAAAAAAAATTAGCAGGCTGTGGTGTTATGCACCTGTTATCCCAGCTACTCAGGAGGCTGAGGCAGGAGGATCACTTCAGCCCAGGAGGTTGAGGCTGCAGTGAGCTACAATCATGCCACTGCACTCCACATTGGGTGACAAAGCAAGACCCTGTGACACACACACACACAAAGTTTATAGGGACGGCTTCAAATTTACCATGCACCAACAGCCACATGGGCCACCTTTCTTTTCTTTTTCTTTTTTCTTTTCTGTTTTTTTTTTTTTTTTGGAGACAGAGTTTTGCTGCTCTGTGGCTCAGGCTGGAGTGCAGTGGCCCAATCTCAGCTCACTGCAAAATCTGCCTCCCAAATTCAAGCAATTCTCGTGCCTCAGCCTCCCGAGTAGCTGGGACTACAGGCATGTGTCACCAAGCCCGGCTAACGTTTTGTATTTTAGTTAGAGATGGGGTTTCACTATGTAGCCCAGGCTGGTGTCGAACTCCTGAGCTCAGGCAATCCACTGCCTTGGCCTCCCAGAGTTCTGGGATTAAAGGCGTGAGCTGCTGCGCCTGGCCCACACGGGCCACCTTTCTGATTCACACTAAACCTGTTCCTCAACAGGGCCTTTGCACTGTTCCCTCTGCCCAGAGCGTTCTTCCTCCATAACTACCTGTGGCCTCACTGACCGTCCTAGCTAGCATCGTCCCTGGCAGCACTCTGCTCGTCATCTTTTCTTGTTTTTTATTTTTTTATTTTTTTATTTTTTTGGAGACAGGGTCTTGCTCTGTTGCTCAGGCTGGAGTGCAGGTGCGCCATCTCAGCTCATTGCAACCTCCGCCTCCCGGATTCAAGCGATTCTCCTGCCTCATCCTCCCGAGTAGCTGGGATTACAGGCAGCCCCCACCATGACCAGCTAATACAGACGAGGTTTCACCATGTTGGCCAGGCTAGTCTCGAACTCTTGACCTCATGGTCTGCCTGCCTCGGCCTCCCAAAGTGCTAGGATTACAGGCGTGCCTGCTCATCATCTTTAGAACACCTGTCACTATCTGAATTATCTTTATTACTGGTTCCCTTGTTTATAGTCTGCCTCTCCCAGCTAGATACAGAACAATGCCTGACACACAGCCCAGTCTTAGTGAACATGAGATGAATGAATAAACCCCAGCCACGCAGTTCTAACGGAAGCTGCTGTGTGGACTCAGGGTGAACACCCGGCCAAGCCAGGCCATGCACAGTCCTTCCATGGGATTTTCCCAGCTGAGGCTGAAGGAAGACGTGCAGATCCTGTCCGGTGGCAGATGGCATGGCATGTGGCTCTGGAGCTCTCTGTCCCCTAGTAACCCCATCCCCACCCCCCAGGGGAAGAGGCTGCCCGACCAGAGGTAGATGTGCTGAGAGCAGCAGGGATGAGGCTAGAGATGTCCTGGGATCTCTGAGCCTTCTTTCTGTGTGCAAAACCACAGAGTCCTGACTTCCAGGAAATTCCTTTCTTGCCTCAGCATATTTGAGCCAGGTCTCTGACTCATTAATAAAGGACCCTGATGGGCACAGATGGAACAAGGGGCCACAGGAAGGGTGGGGCCTCTTTACTATAAACAGGGTGCAGCAGGGCATGGTGGCTCACGCCTGTAATCCCAGCACTTTGGGAGACCAAGGTAGGTGGATCACTTGAGGTCAGGAGTTTGAGATCAGCCTGGCCAACACGGCAAAACCCCATCTCTACTAAAAATATAAAAATTAGCTGGGCATGGTGGTGGGTGCCTGTAATCCCAGATACTTGGGATACTCGGGAGGCTGAGGCAGGAGAATTGCTTGAACCCGGGAGGCAGAGGTTGCAGTGAGCCAAGATTGCGTCACTGCACTCCAGCCTGGGCGACAGAGCAAGACTCGTTCTCAAAATAAATACATACATAAATAAATGGCACAAGCGAAATGGTCACTCAGCTGAGACAACAGAGACGGGACTCAGATCTGCTTTAGGGTTGGATTAGACCCCTCTAGGGGTCTCCTCAAGCCCCTGTGTATCCCAGGGGCTCCCCCGCCCCCGCGGACCTCTGTTTCTCCCATTATAAAACGATGGGGTAGACGAGATGGCCCCTTGGCCGAGTCTGGTGGAAATGTGGCATCCGAACTGACTCCCAGTAGATTTCTGAACAGTCTACCCCATCACCCCACTGGAGGAGGCAGACACAGGCTGAGGACCACCGAGGCCCTGGGCACTGCTGGGCTGGTTCTATCCAGCGCCCTGCCTGGCAAAACCCCGCTACAGCTCATCAACACGCAGCAACTCCCCCCGCCCCCAGCCCGGCACCTCCAGTGTGGACAGTCGGCAGAGCTGCTCGGGTGGCTCTAAGACTCCCCTAATGAGATTCTTGACGATTTGGAAACTAACGATATGCTCAACTCATCTTTAATTGGCATGGTGCTGCTGGAGATGCCAGCCCGGGCGAGACGCAGGCCGGCTTTGACTCGAGCCATCATTATCGCTCTTTGGCGGCACCCAGTCCTCGCCCGCCCTCGCAGCCATCACCCCCGCCGCCCCGCTGCCCACACCTCCTGTGGCTCAAGGCCGAAGAGCCAGGGAGTGGCAGAACCAAGGCTTGGACCTGGAGCTGCTGAATTCTGGATCCCCCGTGGGAAGACTCTGTACCCCTGGGATTCCTCGTGGGAGGACTCTGCACCCCTGGAGCCCCCGGGATCCCCCTTGGAAGGACTCATCGCTGCGGGATAAATGCATGCTGACTCCTCGATCACTCCCCTGGGCTACACCTCTTGGGGGCAGGAACCTCCTTGACCACGGCACTCTCCACTCCTCACACACGCAAGGGCTCACAGAAAGTTGCTGAAGAGTTGGAAGAATTCGGGGCTCCAGAATTCAGCAGCTCCAGGTCCAAGCCTTGGTTCTGCCACTCCCTGGCTCTTCGGCCTTGAGCAAATTGTTGAGCTCCTCCAAGCCCGGCCACCCGTCCGTAAAGGAGGAATGGGCACAGGGCACAGGTAACTTGTGGAATTGTTCAGAGTACTTACTGCGATGACACTGATGGGACCTGGCACACAGGAGGGGCTCAATGGTGTCTTCTGATTGCCCAGCTCCGTGTGGGGCACTCAGTAAGTACTCAATCAATGGTGAGGCTGCAGCTGCTGCAAAGGGTCTACTCTGGCTGGGTCTCTGGTCTCTCTTGGGAGCTCAGTGACCAGCCTCTGCCCAACCCCAAGCCAACTCCTCCCCAGCCCCAGCCCAGCCCCAGGGCAACCCCAGCCCAGTCCCAGACCAGCCCCAGAGCAGCCCCAGCCCAGCCCCTGTCTCTTATACACATCTAGATGTGTATAAGAGACAGGTTTTAACTCTCTCTTTTTTACTAAAGCTTTCCTTTTTAACTGTTCATGCATGATTTCTGTTTCCAAAGACATAATCTGACTTGGAGTTAGCTGTTCTTGAATTCTGCTTATCTCTTCTTTGTATGCCTGCCAGTCGACCCTAT
>NW_012101810.1:657460-662077 GCF_000951045.1 Mandrillus leucophaeus
AGCCCACCTCCAGCCCCAGCTCAACCCTAACAGCCCCAGCCTCAGCCCAGCCCCACCCTCTGCCCAACCCCTGCCCATCCCCAGCGCAAACCCTGCGTAGCCCCAGTCCAAACCCTGCCCAGCCCAACCCTTGCCCAGCCCCAGCCCAGCCTCAGCCCTAGCTCAAGCCTAACACAACCCCAGCCTCAGCCCAGCCCCAGCCTGGCTCAGCCCCTGCCCAGCACCACCAGCGGCCACACAAGGCCAAGAGCCCCCCTCCCTGTTGCCTGGAGTCCCCAAGGCAGAGTGTCTCAGCGGAAGCTATGAGGTGCTTTGAGCTCCCCAGGTGCAATTGGAGGCCTTGTTATCATGATTAATATTTAATTTCTCATCAGGGGTGACCACCCAGCTGTCTCTGTGCTGCCATTGTTCCAAATTTCCTCCTTTTCTATTTCTGATTCCTTCTCTTTTGTGAGACTGTGCTGACTTTGCCCTTAATAAATCTCATTTTATTCTTCTAATTTACTCAGACAAAGTTGGATAGTTTTAATATCATCTGAATTATTAGCTGTTCTGTCAGTTTAATGTTAACTGCAAATTTTGGTCAATGGATTTGCCATTCTGTCCTCCGGATCAGAAATCAACATGCTTTATAGGGGCAGCTCCCAGCGAGGGGTCCGGGAACCCATCCCAGTTCCAGCCGCGAGGGGCTGAACACCACCATTTTCGATGCCTGTCGCCCACGTTACCTGTGGCAGGGAGCAAACAACTGTGTGTGTGTGTGTGTGTGTGTGTGTATGTGTGTGTCAGAGGGAGGAGGGAGAGAGAGAGACAGAGGAGAGAGAGAGAAAGAAGAAAGAGAAAGGAGAGAAAGAGAGGAGAGAGAAAGGAGAGGGGAGAGAGAGAGGAAAGAGAGAGAGGGGAGAGAGAGGAGAGAAGAGAGAGTCTGGCTGCTGACCTCACCTGGATTAGAGGGGCAGGGGGCAACAGGGGAGCTTGGGGGTCACAGATAAGTGAGTGGAGGGAGGACAAGAAGGGGGTGACCTCCAGAGAGGCAGGGAACCAGAAGGTGCCAGACATGAAGAGGAAGAAGAGGAGGGGTAGGAAGAGGGGGAGAGAGGGAGAAAAAGCGGGAGAGGAGGGAGGGGGAGAAGAGAAGGAGGGGGAGGGGAGGAAGGAGGGGGAAGAAGAGGGGGAGAAGGGAGAGGGAGAAGAGGAGGATATGGGGAGGAGGAGGGAAGAGGAGAAGAGGAGGAGGCCGCTGCTGGGTGCCCTCCAGGATGACTATGAAAATCAGGGCCGGGCGTGGGGGTGGTGGGTACCTGTGGTCCCAGCTACTGCTGAGGTGGGAGGATCACTTAAGCCCAGAAGTTCAAGGCTGCAGTGAGCTGTGATCCCACCACTACACTCCAGCCTGGGCAACAGGGTGAGACCCTGTCCCCAGAAAAACAAAACAAAAAAAGTCATGGACAGAGATGTCTGCCTGAAACTCAGAGGTTAAACAGAAATAAGGCAGGAGAGAGTGGCCGTGGCCGACAGTGGGGGCAGGGGTCCTGAGAGATCCCCCAGGGAGGCCTTTCCTGTCGGGGCCCTGTGGCTTCCGAGGGGAGGCAGGACTTCAGGTGTTTAAAAGGAAGGTATTATTCTTTAATAGCTAACATTTATTCAACATCCAGCATATCTCAGGCACTATTTTAAATATTCTACAGAAAGTAATGGATACTTTTAACAACTCTACCTAGGCACTGTGATTTTTCAAACAGCTTTATTAAGATATAATTCATATGCCATGCAACTCACCCATGTAAAGCACACAATTCGATGTTTTTTTTTTTTTTTTTTTGAGATGGAGTCTTGCTCTGTCACCCAGGCTGGAGTGCAGTGGCCGGATCTCAGCTCACTGCAAGCTCCTCCTCTCGGGTTCACGCCATTCTCCTGCCTCAGCCTCCCGAGTAGCTGGGACTACAGGCACCCGCCACTTCGCCCGGCTAGTTTTTTGTATTTTTTAGTAGAGACGGGGTTTCACCGTGTTAGCCAGGATGGTCTCGATCTTCTGACCTCGTGATCCGCCCGTCTCGGCCTCCCAAAGTGCTGGGATTACAGGCTTGAGCCACCGCGCCCAGCCAATTCGATGTTTTTTAGTGTATTCACAGCGTCGTGCAACCATCACCACAATCAACTTTAGACCATTTTCATCGCCCCCAAAAAGAAATTCCACACACCTTAAGCCATCAGTCCCCACTGCCCTCCCTCCCAGCCCCTGGCAGCCATGTCTCTATTTTCTGTCTCTACGGATTTGCCCATTCTGGGCATTTCACATTAGTGGAATTCTACAGATGTGGTATTTTGTGTCTGGCTTTTTAAAATTAGCATCTGGGCTAGGAAGAGTGGCTCATACCTGTAATCCCAGCACTTTGGGAGGCCGAGGTGGGCAGATCACTTGAGGTCAGGAGTTCGAGACCAGCCTGGCCAACATGGGGGAAACCCCATCTCTACTAAAATTACAAAAATTAGCCACACGTGGTGGCGCATGCCTGTGATCCCAGCTACTCGGGAGGCTGAGACAGGAGAATCGTTGGAACCTAGGAGGCGGAGGTTGCAGTGAGGCGAGATGACACCACTGCACTCCAGCCTGGGCGACAGAGCAAGACTCCATTTCTAAATAAATAAATAAACTAAGCATCTAATATTTTCAGGGTTCATCCATGCTGCGGTCTGTGCTGGACTTCACTCCTTTTTATTGTTGGATAATATTTCATCGTGGCCACACCACCGTCTGTTCACCCAACCTTCGGCTGAGGGGTGTGGGCGCGATGTCCACTTTTTGGCTACTATGAACAAAGCCGCTGTGACCATTCACATACAAGCTCTTGGGTGGACGTATGTAGCCATTTATCTTGGGTATATACCCAGGGGTGGAATTACCGGGTCACATGGTACGTCTTTATTTAACCATCTGAGCTGCCTGGTGTTTTGTTTTGTTTTGTTTTGAGACAGCGTCTCACGATCTCGACTCACTGCTGCCTTGATCTCCTGACTCAGCTTCCCAAGTACCTTGGACTGCAGGAGCAGACCACCACACCCGGCTAATTTTTTTTTGTATTTTATACAGATGGGGTCTTGCCATGTTGCCCAGGCTTGAACTGCCTGTTTTAAAAGGAGTTTATTTTAAAGATAAAAGAAAGGAAATGAAAGAGCAATACTTGAGGGCACAGTCCACAACTGTTGGTCCCAGGAAAAGAGAGATTTTTTTTTCTCATTCATTTCTGTATCCTCTGACACTGAAGAGACTTTTCATGGATGGATGGATGAATGAATGAATGAATGAATGAATGAGGGAATCTGAGGGACTTGGGAGAAGCAGAAACAGAAAAGAGAAAGGAGAAGTTCAGTTTTTTTCCAGTCTTGAAGCTGAGCGCTGGCTTGGACTGGGACCTTGAGACCTGCCTGCCCAGGGAGGCTTCCAGAGGACCCCCCAGGAGTGGCCGTGGGCTCCCCCGGCCCCTGGGCCTGGACTTCCCTCTTGCCCACCTCAGGGCCTCAGTTCTGCCCTGGGAGGTGGCGGCTCAGCACTGCAGCCTTCGCCACTAAGTCATGCTTTTCCAATCTCTCTCTTTAACAATGGCTCCCAAAAAGTGTAATTTTTCGCTCCATGCTGTCTGAGACGGCAGTAACAGCCCGTTAAGCAAAATAATGAGAGGAATAAAATCCGCTGAGACGCGGGACCTCCAGACATACTCGGCACACAAATCTTGAGGTTATAGAGCCTGGAGTCTAGAGGCTTTCAGCGGATCAAAGTGCCGGGTGGGAGACACCGGGCCGGGTGAGCAGGTGGCTCGGGGTGGCCCTGTCCCTGCAGCCTGGAGCTCCGACCAGTGCCCGTGGCACCCAGGCCCTTTTAAGAGCTTACAACAGAGTTCCTGGCCCTTTTAAGGGCTTACAACGCTAAGGGGTTCCACGTGAAAGGGTCGGGATAGATTGAGAGCACATGTGGTTAGAGTGGGGGTTAATCTTTTAACCTCAGGCCTGGTCATCAGTGGCACCGGCTGGTCTTGCCACTGACTTCATTCCTGTTGTTTTTCAACTTTTACTTCCTTCTGCTATTCAGAGCAGCCGTGATGGGGCCGTCTTCCGTGTCTGAGCGGTGGGAGCCTCCTGGCAGCCTCCCGGGCTGCAGTTTTGCTCTCTGGGGGTCTGAGCCCTGTGCACCTGCTCTGAAGTGTTACAGAAATGGCCCCAGTCAAGCCCGAGACTCTCTCCAGCCCGAGCTGGGCTTCCTGAACTCCTCGGCTCACCGCAGAGGCCCAGCTGCCTCTCTGGCCTCCCTTGCCTGTGTCCTGAGGACCTGGACCTGCCTAAAGCCCCCAGTCCTGCTCCCCACCCTTCTCCTGGCCTGAATCCCACCCGGGATTCAGCTCACCCTCTCCTCAGACCCGCTGGGGGACTCTCCATCTCTATGGGGGCTGCGTGGCAGGCGGAGACCACAAACCACTGCCACAACACCCCCTGTACCACCACTCTCCCGGCACCTTCCCCACCAGAAGGCAGGGTCTTCCTTGCCCCCTCCTCAACCCAGAAAGGCCTTCGAGACGGTTTCAATGGACAGAGAAAGGCCAAAGAGACGTCGCACCAGCCTCC
>NW_012101810.1:662127-671904 GCF_000951045.1 Mandrillus leucophaeus
ATGGATGGATGAATGAATGAATGAATGAATGAATGAGGGAATCTGAGGGACTTGGGAGAAGCAGAAACAGAAAAGAGAAAGGAGAAGTTCAGTTTTTTTCCAGTCTTGAAGCTGAGCGCTGGCTTGGACTGGGACCCTGAGACCTGCCTGCCCAGGGAGGCTTCCAGAGGACCCCCCAGGAGTGGCCGTGGGCTCCCCCGGCCCCTGGGCCTGGACTTCCCTCTTGCCCACCTCAGGGCCTCAGTTCTGCCCTGGGAGGTGGCGGCTCAGCACTGCAGCCTTCGCCACTAAGTCATGCTTTTCCAATCTCTCTCTTTAACAATGGCTCCCAAAAAGTGTAATTTTTCGCTCCATGCTGTCTGAGACGGCAGTAACAGCCCGTTAAGCAAAATAATGAGAGGAATAAAATCCGCTGAGACGCGGGACCTCCAGACATACTCGGCACACAAATCTTGAGGTTATAGAGCCTGGAGTCTAGAGGCTTTCAGCGGATCAAAGTGCCGGGTGGGAGACACCGGGCCGGGTGAGCAGGTGGCTCGGGGTGGCCCTGTCCCTGCAGCCTGGAGCTCCGACCAGTGCCCGTGGCACCCAGGCCCTTTTAAGAGCTTACAACAGAGTTCCTGGCCCTTTTAAGGGCTTACAACGCTAAGGGGTTCCACGTGAAAGGGTCGGGATAGATTGAGAGCACATGTGGTTAGAGTGGGGGTTAATCTTTTAACCTCAGGCCTGGTCATCAGTGGCACCGGCTGGTCTTGCCACTGACTTCATTCCTGTTGTTTTTCAACTTTTACTTCCTTCTGCTATTCAGAGCAGCCGTGATGGGGCCGTCTTCCGTGTCTGAGCGGTGGGAGCCTCCTGGCAGCCTCCCGGGCTGCAGTTTTGCTCTCTGGGGGTCTGAGCCCTGTGCACCTGCTCTGAAGTGTTACAGAAATGGCCCCAGTCAAGCCCGAGACTCTCTCCAGCCCGAGCTGGGCTTCCTGAACTCCTCGGCTCACCGCAGAGGCCCAGCTGCCTCTCTGGCCTCCCTTGCCTGTGTCCTGAGGACCTGGACCTGCCTAAAGCCCCCAGTCCTGCTCCCCACCCTTCTCCTGGCCTGAATCCCACCCGGGATTCAGCTCACCCTCTCCTCAGACCCGCTGGGGGACTCTCCATCTCTATGGGGGCTGCGTGGCAGGCGGAGACCACAAACCACTGCCACAACACCCCCTGTACCACCACTCTCCCGGCACCTTCCCCACCAGAAGGCAGGGTCTTCCTTGCCCCCTCCTCAACCCAGAAAGGCCTTCGAGACGGTTTCAATGGACAGAGAAAGGCCAAAGAGACGTCGCACCAGCCTCCTGGGGTTGCCGGAACAAACGCCACACACCAGGCGATGCCGGCCACAGGCACTCATCTCTCACAGTCCTGGAAGCTGAAGTCCAAGACCAAGGCATAAGCAGGGCTGCTTCCTGCTGAGGCCCCTCTCCTTGGTTTGCAGACGCCGTCTTCCCCCTGGGTCCTCACAGAGTCATCCCTCTGTGCATGTGTGTGTCCCCATCTCCTCTTCATATAAGAACACCTGTCAGATTAGATTAGGGCCCACCCCTATAACTTCACTTGCCTTTTTTTTTTTTTTTTTTGAGACAGGGTCTTGCCCTGTCACCCAGGTTGGAGGGCAGTGGCACCATCACGGCTCATGGCAGTCTTGAATTCCGAGGCTCAAGTAATCCTCCCACCTCAGCCTCCCAAGCAACTGGGACCACAGGTACAACACCACGTCCAGCTAATTTTTTTTTTTTTTTTTGTAGAGATGAGGTCTTGCTATGCTGCCCAGGCTGGTCTCAAACTCCTGGGCTCCAGCGATTCTCCTGCCGTGGCCTCCCAAAGGGCTGGGGTTACAGACGTGAGCTACTGTGACCAGTGCTTTTTTGGTTCTTTCTTTTCTTATAGAGATGGGGTCTTGCTCTGTTCAGCCCAGGCTGGTCTCAAACTCCTGGGCTCAAGTGATCCTGTCGCCTTGGCCTCCCAAAGTGTCTGCATCACAGGCATGAGCTGCCACACCCGGTCTCCTCATTTTACCTTCACCCTCTTTCAAGGCCCGGGCTCCAAATACCACACCATTCTGACACCCTGTGGGTTAAGACTTCAACATATGAATTTAGGAGTGACAAAATGTAACCCGTAATGGATGCCATCTGGCCTCCAAGGCTGGGCCTTCAAAGCCAATACACATGCCCCCAGAGCCCAGGTGTGGGGCCGTGGCGGGGGGGGGGGGGGTCCCAGGCCATGTGGACAGGAACCAGGGCCTCTGGTCCTCGGCGCTGGCTGAAATCCCACTTGAGACCCAGCCCCATTTTCTAGCAGCCCTGTGAGGTGCCGACGCCATCATCCCCATTCCACAGAGGAGAAAACAGAGGCCCAGAGAGGACAGGTCGCTGGCACCTTCCAGAGAAGGGCACGTGGGGGATCTGAATACTCACACGCCTTAACTGCCCTCGGCCCCAGCTCTTCATTATGATGCTTTAGCCTGGGCCGTCATCCCTGATGCGAGGCTGCACCTGGGATGACCCAGGCCGCACCTGGAAGGCACGGCCCCAGCAGCCAGTAAATATCCTCAAGGAGCAGCCGGAAGCAAGGAAAAAAGGCATCGAAATGGCACAGACAACAAGAGCCCCGAGCGATGGGCTGGGTCCTGCCTGGTCTGCTGACCTGCCCGCCTGGCGGTGAGAAGGCTGGGACCCAGACAGAGGCCGGGGCGTCCGGGCTGACCCAGATGGCCCCACAGTGCCGAGGTACAGCCCGAGGACACTGAAGAATCTCGGCGCCGGAAGGGCTGAGGCTAGACGTGGAGCTAAGCCCCAGGACCCCCATCCCAACAGGACCTTCCTCGGTCTAGTGGCTGGTAGCAGGCAGGTGACACAGGCGGGGCTCTGGGTGTGCACCCACCCCGCTTCTCTCTGCGTCTGCTTCTTACTTCACTCTTCCCTCCCCACTGCCTCCCTGTCCCCTTCTCTCTCTCCCTCCCTTTTTTTTTTTTTTTTTTTTTTAAGACAGAGTCTCCCTCTGTCACCTAAGCTGGAGTGCAGTGGCGCAATCTCTGTTCACTGCAACCTCTGCCTTCCAGGTTCAAGCGATTTTCCTGTCTCAGCCTCCCAAGTAGCTAGGATTACAGGTGCACGCCACCACGCCCGGCTAATTTTTGTATTGTTAGTAGAGATACGATTTCATGGGCTAGGCTGGTCTCAAACGGCTGACCTCAGGTGATCTGCCCACCTTGGCCTCCCAAAGTGGTGAGATTACAGGCGTGAGACACCACGCCCAGCCCCTTCTCTCTTTTCTCTGAAAACCAGACTTTAGATCTCCCACACCCAGTGGGAAATAAAGCTACCCCATGGCCACCTGCAGGGACAAACCCACTGTCCCTAACTCCCCCAAATAACTGAGAAAGAGGATCTGGCTGTTTTAGCTTCAGCCCTGGTGTATGGAGCAGGGTCCCCCTGGGTAGCAGCTGAGCCCCACCCTGGACTGGCAGGTTCATCCTAAAACTGCCAGCTCCCATCACTGTCAACTCCATTGCACCCACCGGATCTAACCTGCGGGCTGCTTCTCCCACCCTGTCCCCCACAGTGCTGGCCACAGCACCCCACAAACAGAGCCTGCTCCCCGACACCCAGGTGGGATGACGGGCACCTTGGAAGCTCTGCATGAACGTGCCCTTCCCCGCCTTGCTGGGTACTGTGCCCAGGAGCAGGAAAGTGATAGGAATCTTGGCTGGTCCACCAGAAAAGGAACATCATGTTGCTCCCAAGGCCTCCACTTTAGAGACACTGGAAAACCAGACCATTCCCAGGGACCAAGGTGGGCTGGACCCAGACATCAGCACACATATGTGTGCTTAAGGAATCAGAGGTGGTCAGCAGCTGACGAGAGAGCCACTTCCTTGAGGAGAAGGAACGGGGATTATTTTGTGTGTCTTCAGAGGGCAGAACAGAATCAGCAAAAGCAGATTTGACCTAACCTTGGAAAGACCTTCTCACAGTCAAACCCAAGCAATGTTATACTTGGCCACTCCTAGAGGTAGTGAGCTCTCCGTCACTGGAGGTATTCAAACAGAGAGAGGACAGCTATGGGTCAGGAACATCGCACAAGGTGAGTGCGTGGCCTTCAGGCTCCCTCGGGTTCTTCTCTGATTGCTGCCGTCCTGGGCCGGCTCTAGGGAGAAAGTGTGCAGTCCTCTCTGTCTAAAAATGAACTCTTGCTTCTCATCATTTCTGTCATGTTGCGCCCGACAGTAACAGCTGTTAAGAAATCACATTTGTACCTTTTCAGGAGCTCTCTCGAACTTGGAGTGCAAATTAACTTCATGTGATCTGAAATATAAAAGGTCGCTTCTCCTACAAATTAAAAATCCGGGAGATGCTTGCCAAGCCTATGAGCAGATCGGGTTCTGCAGGGACGTCAGTCACAGAGGACTCGGTGGCTGCCCCGCTGCCCTATGCACGGGGACGGCTCCTGCTGCCCTCACTCAAAGCTGTCCGCTCCGGTCACAATGTCCCCAGCTGTGGCCTCTTCGACCTCCTCCGCCAGCATCAAGGGGGATTCTGTCCTCCCTCTGAGCTCTCTGGACTTCCAAACACCCTGAACACCCAGGACCCTGAGGGGCTCATCTTCCTGGCGTCCTGCCAGAGACCCGCATGTCAGAAACAGGCGGACATTGCCCACGGCCTCCACCCTGCTCCACCTCACCAGGCCCTGTTCTCCTCACTCACAGGCGTTCCGGCACCCAGCCCCTGGGACCACAGCCCTGAAGGTGGCGGAAGCTCTGGCTTCTCCCTGTTCCTGCCCCTAACTCCCTGCGGATTCTCCCAGCCATCAGGACCAGGCTCCCCTCTCCTGTACCTCCTCCCGGTTCTCTCAGGTCCACACCGGTCACAAGTCCCACACATCTGGGCTGTCGTCACCCGGGTCCGGCCCTGGGGAAGCTAAATGGGAGCTGAAGGGGTTGACAAGGACGCAGCCCAGAGAGGCCAAGTGACTTCTGTGTGGCTGCACAGCCCCTTTGAGGCCTCGCCTGCTGGGAGCCACCTCTCCTTGGGCCCCACACAGCCCCGAGAGCCACCACAGCTGAGCCTCTGAATCCCAGTTCCAGAGTGACCTCCCCACCAAGTCTGGTTCTCCAAAACCCTCCCACTGTCGCTCCAGGGACGGGCTGGGCCTCACAGCAGCCGCCCCTCCTCCCCACCTGATCATCATTTTCAGAAGCCCAACCTGACAGACGCTGCCTCTTGCCACAAACTGTGGCCATCACAGGCGGAGTGGTGTCCACCAGAACCCATCTCCAGGGTTCCCCATCAGCGTAGCCCCACCCTTTCTCCTATACAAGACCCTTGGCCTGGGAATTCTGCTCAGCCCGGGACACTCCTGTCTTGCTGCCAACCAGAAGTCTGATCCGTCTGGCAGGGCAGTCTACTCCCTGCACACCTGCCAGGTCAGGCTCAACCTGGAGCGCTCCAATCTGGCCCAGTCAGGTCCCCGGGGGCCTGCGCCCACTGGCCTTCTGAGTCTCTGGAGGCTGCACACCCCGTCCACACACCTGTACACACCTGTGTTGACACGGTTTGGCTGTGTCCTCACCCAAATCTCATTTTGAGCTGTAGTTCCCATAATCCCTACGTATCATGGGAGGGACCCAGGGAGAGGTAATTGAATCATGGGGGCGGTTACCTCCATGCTGTTCTCTTGATAGTGAGTTCTCACACGATCTGATAGTCTGATAGTTTTCCCTGCTTCACACTGCACTTCTGCACTTCTTCCTGCCACAATGTGAAGAAGGACGAGTTTGCTTCCCCTTCCGCCATGATTGTAGTCTCCTGAGGCCTCCCCAGCCATGCTAAACTGTGAGCCAGTTAAACTTCTTTCCTGTATAAACTACCCAGTATTGGGTATGTCTTTATTAGCAGCATGAGAACAAAACACACCTGTCCACACACACCTGTGCACACGCCTGTCCACACACACCTGTCCACACACACACCTGTGCACACGCCTGTCCACACACACCTGTCCACACACACACCTGTGCACACACACCTGTCCACACACACACCTGTCCACACACACACCTGTGCACACGCCTGTCCACACACACACCTGTCCACACACACACCTGTGCACACGCCTGTCCACACACACACCTGTCCACACACACACCTGTGCACACGCCTGTCCACACACACACACCTGTGCACACACACACCTGTGCACACGCCTGTCCACACACACACCTGTGCACACGCCTGTCCACATATCTGTCCACATATTTGTCCACACACCTGTGCACATATCTGTCCACATATTTGTCCACACACCTGTGCACCTGCTGCCTCCCTCCAACACATCTTCCCTCTGCAGCCAACACCCACTGAGCCTGCCCTGGCCAGTCCCGAAGGAGGCCAGCAGCCTGACCACCCACTTTCCAAAAGCCACTTATCTGACATCACAGCTCCCACGGGGGAGAGAAACCCGGCGAACATAATGAATCCAGAGAAGCTTCATCATTACTTCAACCTTTTAGCTGAGGCCGTGTTTACACCAGAGAGCAGACCTGGAAGGCAATCGTGGATGGGAAGCTTCTCTCAGATTTTGGGGAAAATCACAGGCACGAAAACATGCTGGAGGCCTGGAGACCACGTAATTGATGCAGAAGGGCAGCCCAGAGGGGGCAGGGGCTGGGTCAGGGTCACACAGCACATGCCCTGCACTGGCCCCTGCGCTGGCCTCCGCCTCCTTAACGACCCGTAAGGAGGCATCAGATCCCAGCTGCTGCAGCCCCTCAAGGTTGGCGAATACTTTTATGTTTTTAACAAGTGTAATTTAAAACCTTAATGTGACATCCTATCCAGCCACGGGCCTCGGGATGCACTTAACCCTCCTGCTGGCGCTTCTGCCCAGCTGAGCCTAGGATCCTGCCCACGAGCCGGGGACTGTCACGACCCTCGCTCAGTCCCCTCCGTACGTCCCATGGCCTCCTGCCACATCTCCCCTTCTTCCTCCATCACTGCTCCATTTTCCCAAAGGCCCCAGGAGCTCTGGTTTCTCCATTTTCCTCTCAACAAAGTAGGAGAGGCCCTGTCCCTCGCAGACCCCCTGGAAGCTCTGAGAACCATCCTTTCTTCCCCGTGCCCACATCCAGGCCCCTGCAAACCCCACAGCAGCGGCCAGCTACACCCTTAACACAGCCAACCCCGTGCCAGGGGCCACAGGCCTTACGGAGCCTGGCCCCGCCACCTCTGCTCCTTCATCTCACACCGTGAGTCTCCTGAGTCACCACCAAGACCACATGCTGCCTGCCATGGGGTGAAGGGGGGCCCCAAAAGATCCACCCAAGCGTTGGCCCCTGGGGCCTGTGGATGGGACTTTTCGCCCTATGCATGGGTCTTAGGGAATGGAATCAATTAAAGATATCAAGACGAGGTCATCCTGGATTCAGGATGGGCCCTAAATCCAATGACAGATGTCCTTGTAAGAACAGAGAAGGATGCAGAGACACAGAGGCCATGTGACGAGGGCCGTGGAATGACAGCGATAGAGATTGGAGCGGTGTGTCAGCCATGAGCCGTTGGCAGCTGCAGGATATGGGCTTGGAATAAATTCTCCCCCTGGAACCCTCAAGAAGGAACCGGCCCTGCTGATTCCAACTCCTTGGTTCCCTCCTGACCTGTGGGATGGTGGTTTTAAGTCCCACAGTTTGCAGTAACTCATCACAGCAGTTGACAGTTGAAGAAAGCTGCCTCTCTTTGAGTCCCCAAAACATTTGAGTCCTTTTCTGCCTCTGAGCCTTTACATACGCTGTTCCCTCCACCCAGAATGCTTTTCCCTCGACCTCCACCTGCCTGCCTTCTGCTCGGCCTTCAAGCCTCAACCGACACGTCACCTCCTCAGATGCTCCTCCTTGGACCACCCACCCCTCCAGCACGATTGCGCCCCTCCCCATTGGTACCTTCGTGGCGCTGATCGCCGGAAACGGGCTCATGCATTGACTGGTGTGCTCCTCTTCCTATCTGTCCACCCCCCGGGATGTGACCATCAGCTCTCTTGGCCCCCAAGGTGGCCCAGGGTGGGCACAGCACCTGGCACAGGGTACACGGTTGGTAAACGAGCATGGAGTCAGTGACTCAAGCAGAAAGACCACGAGGAGAATAATTTGCAGGCCTGGGGGCAGAAAAAGCAGCGTGGACCCTGGGAACCACGTGTGTCACCTGTGTGCACTGCTGCCACTCTCTGCAATGGCAGGAGAGAAACTGTAGGGTTTTAAACCTCTAGGAAGCTGATAAATGCATTTGGCTCCCAGCACCTCCTGGGTGAGGTGCACCCCCACCCACACACGGCCATTAGAGCCCTGGGGACAGAGCACGAAGCCTGGAACACCTCAGACCCCGCTAACACCAGGCCATCACTCCACCTCCCCAAATATCTGATTTCTGTCATGCAGGATCGTAAACGGTCCACACGCACACGGCACCCAAGATAGTATCGGGCTGAGTGGCCTCTGCTCCTCCAGGAGCTCATAGATGAACACGGCTGTTTCTCTCTTGGCTGACACAGGAGGGGAATATCGCAGCCATGAGGCGTTGAGAGATTAAAATGTTTAATTTTTACTGACCAGTCTTTGCAGTGCCCCTTTGCAGACGAAAGGCACTAAGGCCCCCAAGGTGTGGCTTCACTAATGGAATCATAATCTGTACAATGGGTTAAAAACACACAAATAAAGCCACAGTTCCTAAGGGTTTGCCTGGGAAACTAGAGAGATGGCTCCCTGTTGACTAAGGAGGTAAAACTGAGGAATTGAAACATGATTTGGGGAGAGGAGTTTATCTTGATCTTTGCACCCTCCCTCCCCCGACTTGTTTTCTGGGCTCTGTCCTAGAAGGAGCCAGGGGTGTGGGCAGCTGTGGGTGAGGGAAGGGACGAGGGGACAGTGAGGTGAGGGTTGCTCACCGATCCCACCCCACCTCATGCCTGCGCCATAGCCAGTCCCAGGACTCTCACGCCCTGGAGGCGCTTGTGAAACAGCTCTGGAAGGAACGTCTGGGTCCCTGTCTCACCCTTGCCCCCCGCCCCATCCTCTCCGGCTTTGACATGGGCTGGCCTGGCCTCTTCTCCATCCCACAGCTGGTTTGGCCCATGCTGCAACCCCAGCCCAAACATCTCTTCATCAGAAATCTCCCAGGCCCCTGGATCCCTATTCATCCCAGCTGTTCTCTCCGAGTTCTCAGCATTCATGTACACAGAAATACAGGCATGTTCGTTTCTTGTTTTCTTTCTCTCCTACTAAACAGGGAGCTCCATGGAGGCAGTGGCCTTTCTATGGCACCTGTTCACCATCATATCTCCAGAGCTGACACAGCTCCTACTGTACAGGCAGGGACTACTTGGATGGGTGGGAGGGTGGATGACTGTGAGGATGGATGGAGGGAGGATGGATGGGAGGGTGCATGGATGGGAGGATGGATAGATGGTTGGACGGGAGGGTGGATAGGTGGGAGAATGGATGGATGGATAGGAGGATAGATGGCTAGATGGGAGGATAAATGGATGGATGGATGGATGGATGGATGGATGGATGGATGGATGGATGGATGCATGGATGGATGGATGGATGGATGGATGGATGGATGGATGCATGGACAGGAGGGTAGATGGATGGGAGGTTGGATAGATGGATGGACAGGAGGGTGGATGGATGGGAGGATGGATGGATGGATGGATGGGAGGATGGATGGATGGATGGATGGATGG
>NW_012101810.1:672674-682037 GCF_000951045.1 Mandrillus leucophaeus
GGAAGGGGGGAGAAAAGGGGCAGGAAGGAGGGAAGGAGGGGGGAAGGAGGGCAGACTAGTGCCCTTGGCCTGGGGCTGTGACCCTCTCTGGGTGGTGACCTTGGGACCATCTCAAAAAGGCAGAGAACCTGGGGCACTATCAACAGAGGTGCTTCTGGGCTTGGGGGTCTCCTGTGGGGGCTCCAGTCCACCCTGCGTGGATAGCAGCTTCCCAAGGGCCCAAGGTGCCAGGGCTGGGCTCTAGCTTCTCTCCCCATCTCCAGAGGCCTCCTTCCTTCTCCTTGGCCAGCAGGGGGCTCACAGGGAGATCCTACAGGCGTCCTGCTAACTCCCTGCCCAGCCTCTGTGAGCACTGCCCTGAGCCAAGGTGGGTCAGGCTGCCCCAAGGCCTGGGAGCCGCCCAGCCTGGTCACACACAGGCATCCTGCACTCAGTCTGCCCCAAGCCTCCCTCCCCTCAGCCTTTGTTTGTGCTGTGCCCCCTGCCAGGGATGCCGTCCCCAATGCCACCGTCCACTTGGACCCCCAGGGAGAGTCTCTCCTCTGTGCCCACAGCAAATCCCGGGAATAGAGCCTGATGCGGGACCTGGCGTGTTCTAGCTTGTGTGATAGCTTCCTATTCACACATTTTATCTTCCAAACCTAATTGAAATCCCAGAGACCCGGGTTGTCATCTCACAGCCACCCTCGTCACCGTCCGGGTGCCCTGGGGCCCGTTGCATGCCTTCTCAGCCTTGGTTTTCTGGGGTTACGATGGGGACCACGGGGGTGTGCGAAGCTTCTGAGTGCAGTAACCAGGTGTCACAGAGGTGCACGGAGCACGGGATGTGCTGAAAGGGGCTGGTTGCCCTCTTCTTCCTGGGAAAAGGCTCTGAGACTCACATTTCAGACCCCTGGAAAGGATGGACAGAAAGGTGAGAGCTGCCTCAGTCCTGCTGTTTCCAGGTAAACAGTTCTGTGGACTGGATGGAGGAGCCTGGCTCCCTGCCCTCCCACACATGGGACATCAGACGATGTTCCCGGACAACACACTCCCCAGCCGCCCCCTCTCCACGGCCCCGCCTGCTACGTCCTGTCCTCTGAACAACAGAGGCGGGGGAGGACGAGTCGTTTGAGGAGTTCGGGGAGTTGGAAGAGAGTTAGCAGATTTCTGAGAAACCCAGGTGCAGCTTAACCTACAAATGGAAAATTATGGTGATGAGAAAGAGGATCTTTGATGAGGCAGAGTCTCGGGGGAATCGGATTTTGGCTGACATGCAAGGAAAAGGCAGGCAGGGCGGGGAGGCAGGAAGAGGCAGGTGTCCCTGCAGGGAGAGGGGGCGGTGGAGGTGGGAAGCACGTCCTGAACGGATGTGGGTGGGGGTGAACAACGGGAAGTGCCCCCCAAGGCCTCGGGGACCCCATTACCTGCACTGCCAGCCGCCAGCCCCGGGGATCACTGAAGAGAGCTTGGACCTGCCTGGCTGGCTGTTTACCTCTCACCCATCATGCAATAAGCATGCACCTGCTGGGTGCCCCCAGTGACTCCTGGTGCCACCGAGGCACGTTCACAGAGTGCGTGTCTGTCCCCTCACCCCCGCAGAGTGGGCTGCCCGCCCAGTCCCACCACCCCCTCCCACGGTTGCATAGCCTCGTGCAGCTAGACGCCAGCTGGCCGGTCTCTGGGTCGCCACCACGGCTCTTCCAATCCTTCACACCCCATTTTTCCTGCCCAGTCATGAGTAGAGTGGATTTCCCTCCCCCGAGGGCTGGGCCAGCCATGCTTCCTGTCGGCCTGTGGCGTGCAGTGGGGACGTCCCACCTTTGGAAGCATGACCTCAGGAAGCCCCCAGTTTCTGTTCAGACCCTGAGATGCCCAAGAAGGAAACCAGTCCAACCTCCCGCAGGCAGAGCCCGGTGAGGAAAGCGAGGGGCCCCGGCGCCTGGGACCACCAGCCGGATGCTGTGGAGACGGGAACCCCCCACCCCCTGCCAACCCACAGCCATCGGATTGATGTGGGCTCCCGGCGGTGGATGCTGCAGCCTCCCAGAGAGCTCTGGCTCAGGTTGGGCCCCTGGGAAGGGCACACACATTAGCCAGAGTTCTCCAGAGAACCAGAACCAAAGGCTCCAAGTGTGTGTCTGTGTGTGCGTGTGTATACGGAGAGAGACAGAGAGAGATTTATACGGGAATCGGCTCACAGAATTACAGAGGCTGACAAGTCCCACCATCTGCTGTCTGCACGCTGGAGGCCCAGGGAAACCAGTGGAACAATTCAGTCCAAGTTTGAAGGCCTGAGAACAGGAGCTCGACGTCCAAAGTCAGGAGGAGATGGATGTCCCAGCACAGGAAAAGGGAGAATTCTCCCCTCCCCTGCCTTTGTCCGAAGGGGGGCCTCAGTGGTTTGGGTGACACCTGTCCATACTGGGGAGGGTGGACTTATCTACTTGGTCTGCTGATTCAAGTGATGATCCTTCTGGAAACTTGGGGGAATCAGATTTTGGCTGTCGTGCAAGGAAAAGGCAGGCTGGGAGGGGAAGCAGGAAGAGGCAGGTGGTCCTGCAGGGAGAGGGGGCGGTGGAGGCAGGAAGCGTGTCCTGAGCAGATGTATGTGGGGACGAACAACGAGAGGTGCCCCCCAAGGCTTCGGAGACCACAGGACCTGCCAGCTGCCAGCCCTGGGGACCACTGAAGAGAGTTTGGACATACCTGGCTGGCCATTATGGCCTCACAGACACACCTGGAAGTGATGTTTTTTACCAGCTCTCGGACGCCACTTACCCCATTGAAGTTGACTCCTAAAATTAACATCACAGCCAGGTCAGAGGTATGCATGGACTTTCCCACTGATTTCCCTCGACGCCCTTTGAAGGAATCCTATTATTATTCCCATCTTATAAAAGACGGTGTTTCAGAGTTTTAGTGATGGCTCCTGGCCACACAGCTCAGGGGCGGTGGAGCCCAGACGCACACCCAAGGCATCAGCAGCCTTCGTGCCTGGGCTCTCAAATTATCCCCAGCCCGGTTGCCTCTGAACCTAACCCAAGTCTCTCCAGTCCTGAGGGATGATACATGCCCACCCCTCTCCGGAAGCCTCCACCCCCACCCTCTTGTTCCACTTCTCCCAGCTGCGTCTCCTGGCCATGCTGCCTCTGACCAGTCCTCCTCAGACCCAGCCTCATTTCTCCAGACCCCGGGCCCCTATCTCCCCTTTCCTCTGCCATTTGGCAGATGTGCTATGTGGCCCCGGGCACAAAGTCTTCGGCAACCTCTCTCTAGCACAGTATTGGGGATTAAAGGTAACTCATGCCTGTAATCCCAACAACTTTGAGAGGCCAAGGTGAGAGGATCACTTGAGCCCAGGAGTTTGAGATCAGCCTAGGCAACATCTCCAGATTCCTTTGCTACAAAAACATTAAAGTTAGCCAGGCTTGGTGGCATGCACCTGTAGTCCCAACTACTCTGGAGGCTGAAGCGGGAGGATCCCTTGAGCCCAGGAGGTTGAGGCTGCAGTGAGCCATGATGGTGCCACTGCACTCCAGCCTGGGTGACAGAGCAAGACCCTGTCTACAAATAAACAAACAGAAAAAAGACTGCAAATTCTTTGCCCTCCTCCCATTGAGAGGAGGCTGTTCCCCCTCCCGTTGGATCTGTGGGCTCCAGGCTCCATCAAGAGCATGTGGGGACTCAGTCACTTGTTTACCCGTGTTCACAGCAGCACCATCCCCAACAGCCAAAAGGGGAAAACAGCCCAAGCGTCATAGACCGATGAATGAATACACAAAACGTGGTCCTTCCACCCAGTGGAGCATTACTCAGCCTTAAAAGGGAATAAAGGCTGGCCGTGGTGGCTCACGCCTGTAATCCCAGCACTTTGGGAGGCCAAGGCAGATGGGTCATCCGCCTGAAGTCTGGCCAACATGGTGAAACCCTATCTCTACTAAAAATTCAAAAATTAGCTGGGCGTGGAGGTGGGTGTCTGTAATCCCAGCTACTCAGGAGGCTGAAGGAGGAGAATCGCTTGAACCCAGGAGACAGAGGTTGCAGTGAGTCGACATCACTCCATTGCACTCCAGCCTGGGTGACAAGAGCAAAACTCCATCTCAAAAATAAATAAATAAATAAATAAATAAATAAACATTTTTAAAAAGGGAATGAAGTGCCGTCATGTGCTGCAATGTGGATGAAACTCGAGGACATTATGTAAAGTGGAATAAGCCAGTCACCAGAAAACCAATACTGTATGATTCTGCTTATGTGAAGTGTCTGGAATAGCCTTATCCATGGAGGTAGAGAGCAAAATGGTGGGTACCAGGGGCAGGAGGGACAGAAGGATGGAGAGTTATGGTTCAATGCATACAGAATTTTTATTGCAGATGATGAAAAAGTTTTAGGTATAGACAGTGCTGACGGTTACACAACATTGTAACTGTCTTTAATCCCAGTGATGAATGATTAAAATGATAAATGTTATGTTTATTTCATCAGTACCAAAAGGCTGTGGGTGAATGGATGCTGGTTTCTGGTCCTAACCTAAGAGACTGGCAACTTCCACCTCCTGTCTCTTGGGACAGTGACTCTGGGAGCCCTGAGCTGTCATGCAAGAAGTCCAACTACTCTAAGACCACCGAGCTGGAAAGGCCACAGGGAGGAGGCCCGTGGACAGTCCCAGCTGAACCTTGCCTTCCAGCTGTCCCTGCCAAGATGCCAGGCATGTGAGTAAAGCCATCGTGGACCTTGTAGACCAGACCGCCCACCAGCAGGGGACCATCTGGCAGCCACATGGAGTGGAAGAACCGCCCAGCTGAGCCACTTCCAAACTCTTGACCCACTAAGTCATGATCCACAATGAACCCATCATAGGGATGGTTTGCTTTGCAGTGTGGATAACGAGGATGCCATGTGAGGGACAACTGAGGTACTAATCCAGGGTGTGACTGATGCTCCCCATGTACCCAGAGCTCACTGGGAGCTGGGGATCTTCAGGTGCATCAGAAACATGCCCTACCTCTGTGAAGCTCACAGCCCAGTGAGGGGCACATCAAGTCATCAGGCAATTATCAGACAAGGTCATTGGGGCATCGATGGTGGAGACACGGGAGCTCGGGGGTGGGGAGGGGGGCCTGACCCAGTTGGAAAAAACCAGGGAGGGCTTCCTGGCATGGAGGCTCTTGGCTCTGACCTTATCAAGACTCTTAGGGTTCCAGTTTCTCCATTTGTGAAATGAGGACCATGGGACATCATGAGGAGCTGGTGATCCAGGAGTGTGGACATTCAGACAATGCCTGACAGAGCTGGGGTATAAATACCCCAACTCCCTCTCCCTCGGGGTGACTTCAAGGCGCGTGCTCCAGCAGCTGCCCACAGCGGTGCCAGGCATGGAGACACACCCATTGCGGCCCATCTTCCCTTCCCCACCTCACTTCCTGGGATGGTTAATTTTATGTGTCCACTTAAATGCACTGTGGGGTGCCCAGACTACACATTGTGTCTGTGAGAGTGTTTCTGGATTCGATTAGCATTTGAATTGCAGACTCAGGAAGGTGGACTTCTCTCCCCAAGTGACTGGGCGTCATCCAATCCCTCAAGAGCTTGAATAGAACAGACAGCAGAGGGAGGAGGAGTTCACCCCTCATTTCCTGCCTCACGGCTGGAGCTGGGACATCTCATCCTCTCTTGCTCTGGGACTGAATGTCCACCATCAGCTGCCCTGGTTCTCAGGCCTCCAGACCTGAGCTGAGTTCGAATCACACCTCAGGCTTCCCTGGGTTTGCAGCTTGCAACACAGATGGTGGGACTTCTCAGCCCCCAGAGTCATATAAACCAGATTCCTCATCCTAAATCTCCTCTGTGCATTGCTTCTGTTTCTCTGGAGAGCCCCCACTAACACGCTCTCCCACTGTCCCCTGCAATTCCTGAGATTCCCTCCCAAAGAAAGCACGTGTTCTCAACTGCATCCTTCAGGGTCTCCTCCTGGGGGGCCGTGGTCCAAGACAGCTGGCATTGACTAGCCCCAGGGCTTCTGAACAGCCACTACCCGGCTTTCACTGGGAGGGCCAGGGCTCAGGTAGGAGGGTAGGAGTGGATGGCTCAGGAGGGGAGAGCTCGGGGACACCTGGAACTGCAGTCCTACAACGGAGCAGCTGTGTGGCCTGGGAGAAGTTGCTGAACCTCTCTGAGCCTCCGTTTCCTCACCTTTGAAAAGGGGCAATGGTGCCCTCCCCATGGGGTGGCTGTGAGGTGTGGATGTGGGTAGACACTGGGTTTGGCTGAGGAATCACTGCCAGGGCTGTCCTCTCATGCTGGTCCTTTTCTCGGTGTTCATCGATGCCCTGCCCCGATGGACTGTGTGACCCAGAAGGCTTCGCTTTCCCTCTCTGTGCTTCAGATTCCTCCACTGTTCTGCAAAGGGATTGACCTAGATGGCCAAGGCCCCTTGGACTCCTAGAAAACAGTGTTTGCTCAGGAGACATGGCCCTGGGGATGCCGCTACTCTGGACTTGTCAGACGGTTTCTCTCCTGGAAGGGCTAGAAGGAGAAGCAGCCCGCGGGAAGGAGGAATGTGGGTGGCGTCTTCGCCCCGGGCCCCTCCTCGCCTTGCCCTGTCTGAGCTCTGATATTGAAGATGGCAAGAGAATCCAAGCCTTCCCTGTGTCCCTCGTCTCTGCACTTCCAGCCCTCTCGGCAGCCTCTGGGGCACCTGGGCTACTCCTCGGGGGGCACTTACCATCCCTCCCACATTTTACCATGGCCTTGGCTACTACAGCCTCCAGCCTGGGCCCTCTTCACCACCCCAGAACTCCCCGAGTCTCCACAGCCCATCCTGCCCCTCCACCACTGGGGCGGGCAGGGACCGGCAGGTGGCCCGAGGACATGGGCACAGGGGCAAGCCTCCCCCACTCCAGATGCCGCCCCGGGCTGGGAGGACAGGGGACCAGGAAAAGGATGCCCGCCAGGGCATCTGATCCCAGGGCAGGAAAGGGGCAGGCTGCCAAGTCGCACGCATCCCAGGCAGCATCCACGTGCAATCCATCATCTGCCACTGCCTGAGAAGGATCCCGGCTCCGTGCAGGAGGTCTGCCCGCCTGGCCGACCCGGCTGCCCGCTCTGCGACCTCAGCGTCCTTCTGCTCCAGTCAGCGGGCGGGGTGGGGGCTGGAGCTACAAAGCCCAGCCTGGGAGGCCGCAGGAGGGCAAGTTGCTGTTCCCAGTGAGCGGATGGGAACACTGAGGCGGGGGTGGGGAAATGCCTTTAGGTGCCCCGAGGGAGGGGACGGGTCCTGGGAAGCAGGTCCTTCAGCCTCGGTTAGGATGGGTCACGTGACAGAACAGCCCAGTGTCAACACCAGAGCCGAGCAAGACTGGACTCCCAGCACAGTGCTCAGATATCCCCTACATCCAGGAACAACAGCCACTGCACCCAGGGCTCCAGCCTCCCAGGGCTCCAGCCTCCTAAGACTGCCTCAGCCTGGAGCTGGTGGGAGGGGGCGGATCCAGCGGGATCCACCCTAATGAAGCCATCTCGCCGCCATAATAAAGACCTCATGTACCTCCAATGACACTTAGCAAATCCGGGCACAAATAAATAACCCAAGTCCAATTGAATTAACCTTCAGCTGATCAGCACAGCTAAACAAATTACTCCGAGGCCCGAACGAGATTAAAAGACAGGGCGCAGACTGCGATCGTTCGGCGGGAGGGTTCATTGGGTTTAACGAGTTTAAACCAAATCCCCCAGCGTTCTTTTCTGTGGTTTCAGGCCACTCTGCTCCCAGAGTGCGGCCTTTCTGGGGGCCACAGCCCCCTCGGGGGGCAGCAGGGAAAAAGCCAGGCGCCTGCTGGGGAGGGTGAGGCCAAGGAAGTGGCGGTAGAGGAGGGAGACCCCCTGTCTGTGCTGGGGAGGAGAACGGGAGGCCACGGCAGGCGGTGTCCCCAGGGAAGCAGCCAAAGCTCGTTTCCAAAGAGACATGTGGGTGCCGGAGTTGCAGGTCTCGTCCTCCCAGCTGACCCCTCGACATCCGATGGCACCCGCTTCACGCCCAGTTGCGTTTAGACCTGGGCTAACTCCCAGGAGGAACCTGCTTTGTAAGGTCTAATCCCAGAGTCACGCTTCTCCCACCTGGACCCCAGGCTCTGCCCCAGCCCAGGCAGAGGGTAGGAGCCGGAAGCTCGCTATGGTTGGATGGAGATGCTCCCTGGGTGGGAGACCATAGTCATACAAAACCGTAACGACAGATCGAACCGCCACCCTGCCAGCTGCTTGCGACACGTGGGTTAACATCACTTTTAGGAGAACAGAGACCACTCCGGGGGAGTTTATCTGCCCCCACCCCCAGGGCTGCTGGCCTTTCTGCCTTCAGCTGGCAAAAGGAGCCTGCCCTCAGCTGGGATGCGGCAGCCGGGGAAGGTGGGCTCTGGAGGGAAGCAGAGACGACGCAGTACCTGAGGAACCGTTGCCCAGAGCACATGGCCCCCTTCCTGCCCTGGGTGGAGCACTCAAACACTTCCTGCCCGGGGTGGAGCACTCAAACAGGCCGGAGAGGCCGCCCGCCCCAGGGCAGCTCCCAAGCGAGGGACCCAGCTGTAAACACACGAGAGCCGTCCACCCAGGCCGTGGTGGACCCGCCGAGACTTGGCTCTGGAACTTACCCAGAGAGAGAGAACTCTGCAAACAGTGCTCCCCAACCATCTATTCTAGAGGCAAACGAGGTGGGGCCTCCCAAGGCGGGGGTGCAGGAGGCTGTGTCAGCCTGAACTTCTCCCCTCGGGGCATTTGCTTGTAGCCTAGGAGATTCAAGGGAACCTTAACCTCCTGGAATTCAAAAGGCCCTGTTGTGGGCATCGACCAGAGAGCTGGGGGAGGGAAGGGCTTCCTAGCAGGTCTGACGGTGCTCGAGAGCTGGGGGGCGGGAAGGGCTTCCTAGCAGGTCTGACTTGAGTGGTGGTGAGATCCGCCTGGAATTCCGGCGCCCTGGGTCAGCACGGAGGTCGGGGCGGTTCTGCTCACAGCTGGAGCCATGCAGATGCCGTGGAGCTGGAGCCACTCTGGGAGAGGTTGGGGTCCCGGTGCCACAGCTGAAGTTCCAGGTGCTGCTCTGTGGGTCTTTAGGAAGTCATGCCCGGTGGCACCCACAGTGGTGCTGGGAGGCATGCCTGTGCCCTCGTGTTGGGGTTCACCATTAGGTGGTGTCGGTCGGTAGGAGCCACCTAAGAACAGGGTGGGGACGTGAGAGGGTCCCTTGAAGCACCAGCCGATGATGGCTGCATTTGACAAGAGACAGCGGAGACTCCACTAACTGCCCAGGGAGCTCATCCGCGTGCTGGAGGCGTGCAGGGCGGGACGACCGGTGCAGGAGGCGTGATGGCCACCAGCTGAAGCTGATAC
>NW_012101810.1:683532-687267 GCF_000951045.1 Mandrillus leucophaeus
GCTAATTTTTTTTGTTTTGTTTTTAGTAGAGACAGGGTTTCGCCATGTTGGCCAGGCTGGTCTCAAACTCCTGACCTCAGGTGATCCACCCTCCTTGGCCTCCCAAAGTGCTGGGATGACAGGCTGAGCCACCACGCCCGGCCCCCACCCAAAAGGATTGAAAGCAGGATCTCAGAAAGGCAGGTACTCACCCAGGTTCCCAGAGGCATTACTCACAGAAGCTGAGAGATGGGAGCTGCCCCTGTGTCCACCGACAAGCAAGCGAATGAGCACAGTGTGCTCCATCCCCACCGCAAGAATCCACACCGCGGGAATCCACACCACGGGAATCCACACCACGGGAATCCACACCACAGGATACTGCTCAACCAAACAGAGGAAGGGGAGTCGGACACCCGCCTCGGCGTGGACGGACCTCAGCGGCATCGGGCTCCGTGAAATAAGCCAGTCGTGAAAGGATCAATGTCGTCTGATTCTACACCCACGGCGTCCCTACAGCAATCGAATCTGCAGAGACAGAAAACAGAACGATGGGTGCTGGGGGGCAAGGTGGGGATGGAGACTGAGGGTTTCATGGGACAGAGTTTCAGTTTGGGGAGATGAAAGAGCCCGGGAGACAGGTGCTGAGGCTTGCACAGCAATGTAAATGTGTTGAATGCCACTGACCTCTGCAGTGGGACGTGGTCATGATGCTGATTTTCTGTGATGTGCATTTTACTACAATAAAAAATTAAAGGCCAGGCGCTGTGGCTCACGCCTGTAATCCCAGCACTTTGGGAGGCCGAGGCGGGCAGACCATGAGGTCAGGAGATCAAGACCATCCTGGCTAACAGGGTGAAACCCCGTCTCTACAAAAAATACAAAAAATTAGCCAGGCGTAGTGGTGTACACCTGTCATCCCAGCTACTCAGGAGGGTGAGGCAGAAGAATCACTCGAACCTGGGAGGTGGAGGTTGCAGTGAGCCGAGATCACGCCACTGCACCCCACCCTGGGCAACAGAGTAAGACTCTGTCTTAAAAAATTTAAAAAATGAAGATAAAAGTGTTTGGCCCACGGACCAGGAGAGACATTCAGGAAGATGGACAATGGGTTGGGCACGGGGCTCATGGGCTTCCCTCGGGAACAGAAGCAGGAGCAGGGAAACGGCGGGAGGAGCTGAGGCTGCATGGGTAGGTGAACGCAGTGACCAGGTGGACACGGAGGGGCCGGAGGGACTGGAAAAGGAGGGACAGAGCTGGTCCCAGCCACACAGTGGCAAGTCCTCAGGTCCCACAGCCCCTCCACAAACACATAAGCCTCCACGTATGCACAGGTTTCCACGCTCACATCCGCACACACTTACACATACGTGCTGGTAACACACGTGTACAGCTCACCCCCAACAAAGCCAAGCTGGCACTTGATGTACAATCTCACATGGGCGACATTCTGGAGACAAGGCAGGGAGCAGGTCAGGGCTTCAGCAGGCACAGGGCTGACGGCAAAGGATGGTGATCTCTTCCTCCTTGGAGGAGGACGTCGTTGGTTTGGGTTTTGTTTTTGTTTTTGTTTTTGTTTTGCGATGGAGTCTCACTGTGTCGCCCAGGCTGGAGTGCGGTGGCGCAATCTCGGCTCACTGCAAGCTCCACCTCCCAGGTTCAAGTGATTCTCCTGCCTCAGCCTCCCGAGTAGCTGGGATTACAGGCGCTCGCCACCATGCCCAGCTAATTTTTGTATTTTCTGTAGAGATGAGGTTTCACCATGCTGGCCGGGCTGGTCTCAATCATGGTCACGGCTGTAAGATGGTCTGCATTTGTCAAAACTCATAGAACAAAACATGAAAGGGGTGCATTTTACTATATGCAAAACATACCTCCTTTTCTTTTTTTTTGAGACAGAGTACAGCGGTGCAATCATAGCTCACTGCAGCCTCAACCTCCCGGGCCCAAGCGATTCTCACGCCTCAACCTCCCTAGTAGCTGGGACCGCAGGAGCACGTCACCACACCAGGCTAATTTTTTAACTTTTTGTAGAGACAGGGTCTCGCAGTATTGCCCAGGCTGGTCTTGATCTCCTAGGCTCAAGCAATCTGCCCACCTTGGCCTCCCAAAGTGTTGAGATTCCAGGCGTGAGTCACCACACCCAGTGTTTATATCGTCATTTTTAAGTCAAAAATAGAAGAAAACAAAACACCATCCCAGCCAGGAGCCCCCAGACCTGGCCCTGAGGGAGGCACGGTCCCTGCGCCACCCCCCATCCTACCACCCTGCCCTTTGGAGCTATGTCCCAGGGGAAAAGCGTGAGCCTGCCACACGTGTGCTGGACAGAGAGTGCCCACACACTGCTCTGACACCACAGAGACCCTCAGAAAGCCCCGGAGAGAGCCGCACGGCTGTGAGCAGCTCAGAACACATCATTTTTGCTGAGCAGCCGGTGGATTCCTTGCCCAGGACAGTGAGTCAGGAACCCGGCTGCCCGGTCTTCTTTCCCTCTTCTCTAGGGCTACCAGGAAGGTCAGAGCTGAGGCTGAGGCCCAATAACAGCAACTACAGAGGACCCGGCACCAGCACACACAAGCTGTGTGCTTCTGTTATGGCCTTGACAGTCTATTCCAGCTTCTGTCTCCCCGGGCCCGATTCCGAACAGTCACGTCCTTGTCTGATTTATAATCGTCTACCTGCGTGCGCCTGGCCGTCTCCCCAGAGGACTGTGGACTGGACCTGTGTCCCGGTTACCTCTGCAGAGCCAGCACAGGGTCAGGCTCAGCAGGTGCTTGTGACGTCAATTACAGATGCCAACACCTTCCAAAGACAAAGTGCTTTGTCATTAGGTGACTGGATGGGGAGAGAGGGACCCAGATAAGAGAAAGACAGAGAGAGAGAAAGAGAGAGAGAGAAGGAGACAGAGACAGAGGCAGATGCACAGCAGACAGACCAAGGGAGATGGAAAGAAGGAGGCAGACAGACAGATGGAGAAACTGATAGAGACAGACCGTGAGAGAAAGAGACAGAGAGACACACACAGACAGGCTGAGAAAAAGAAGGAGACAGACCAAGAGAGACAGAAACCAGAGAGACAGAGACAGACAGAGAGACAGAGACAGGCAGGCCATGGGAGACAGAAGGAGGCAGGCAGACAGACAGATGGAGAAACAGAAAGAGACAGAGACAGACACAGATAGAGATGCAGAGACAGACAGACAGGCTGAGAAAGAGAAAGAGATAGGCCCAGAGAGACAGAAATGAGAGAGACAGAGACAGACAGACAGAGATGCAGAGACAGACAGACAGACAAATAGACACATGGAGACAGACAGGCAGATGGACAGACAAAGAAAAAGAGACCAAGAGAGAGGAGAGAGACAGAGACAGAGAGTGGCACACAGACAGAGAGGTAGGCAGAGAAAGAGAAGAGAAAGACCCAGACAGACAGAAACAGACAGAGAGAGACCTGTCAGACAAAGAGAAACAGACTGAGAGAGACAGAAACAGAGAGAGAGACTGAGAGGGACAAAGACAGAGAGAAAGAGACAGAGAGAGAGAGACAGAGGGATGAACTGGCTCCTGGCCTCCTAGGAAGATGTATAATTTCTGAGAGGAGGAGAAGGACCTCCCTCCCCCAAGCAGGGAGTGAGGAGAATAAGACAGCTCTGTCTCTCCACCCACGCTGGACCCAGCCCCAGCCCAGCCCCAGTCCCGCCCCAGCCCCAGCTCCAGCCCAGCCACAGCCCCAGCCCAGCCCAGCCCCAGTCCCAG
>NW_012101810.1:689519-691205 GCF_000951045.1 Mandrillus leucophaeus
GGATGGATGGATGGATGGATGGATGGATGGATGGATGAGCAGATGGATGGGTGGGTGGATGGATAGATGGATGAATGGATGGATAGATGAATGCATGGGTGAGTGGATGGATGAATGGACGCGTGGATGGATGGATGGATGAATGGATGGATGAGCGGATGGATGGGTGGGTGGATGGATAGATGGGTGAATGGATAGATAGATGAGTGAATGCATGGGTGAGTGGATGGATGAATGGACGGGTGGATGGATGGATGAATGGATGGATGGATGAGTGGATGGATGGGTGGATGGATGAGCAGATGGATGGTGGGTGGATGGATAGATGGGTGAATGGATGGATAGATGAGTGAATGCATGGGTAAGCGGATGGATGGATGGATGGATGGATGGATGGATGGATAGATGAGCGGATGGATGGGTGGGTGGATGGATGGATGAGTGAATGGATGGATGAGTGGATGGATGGGTGGATGGATGGATGGATGGATGGATGGATGGATGGATGGATGTCTATTCGGCAGGAATGCAGAGAAACTGAGACGTGCCTGCACTGCTGGAGGGAATGCACAGTGGTGCACACACTTTGGAGAGCAGCTTGGAAGCTTCTAGAATTAAGTATGTATCTGCCATGCTACTTCGCAATCCCAATTCCAAGCATTTTCCAAGAGAAGTGAACGTTTATGTTCTCACAAACACCTGTACATGAAGGTCAGTGGAGGCTTTATTCATAGTGGCCCAAGCTGGATACAACCCAAATCTCTTCAATAGGAGAATGGATAAAGAAACGGTGGTGTATCCAGGTGATAGAATACTACCCGGCAAAAAAAAAGAGAGAGATTAATTACTGACGTGGGCAACAACATGGCTGAATCAGTATCCTAAGTGGGAGAAACCACTCAGGAAAGGCTACACACCACATGACTCTGAGACAGGAGGTCCGCAGGACTGGTTTCAGAAGACACAGCTCACAAAGACCCCGCTGATAAAACAATGCAGTAAGGAAGCCAGCCGAAACCCCCCAAATCCAAGATGGCGAGGAAAGCGACCTCTGGTCATCCTCATTGCTCATTACACGCTGATTATAATCCATTAACATGTGAAGAGACACTTCCACCAGTGCCCTGACAGTTTACAAATGCCAAGGCAACGTCCACAAGTTACCCTACATGGTCTAAAAAGGGGAGGAAGCCTCGGTGCTGGGAATTCTCGGAAAACTCATGAATAATCCAGCCCTGGTAAAGCATATGATCAAGAAATAACCCTAAAAGTACCCAGTCAGCAGCACCCAGGGCAGCTCTGCCTGTGGAGTAGCCACCCTTTTATTCCTTTACTTTCCTGTCACCCAGGCTGGAGTGCAGTGGCACGAGCATAGCTCACTGCAGCCTCGGACCCCTGGGCTCAAGCGATCCTCTTGCCTCAGCCTCCCAAGCAGCTGGGACTCCAGGTGCATCGCACCATGCCCAGCTTATTAATTCATTTTTTTGTAGACAGGGTCTTGCTGTGTTGCCCAGGGTGGCCTCAAACTCCTGGCCTCAAGTGATCTTCCCAACTCAGCCTCCCAAGTAGCTAGGTCTGCAGGCGTGGGCCACCACGCCCAGCCTTGTCTTTAGTTTGAATTTGCCTTGTTTTTTTGTAGTATTTAGCAGTATCCCCTGCGTCTATGAGTTGTACCTTCACTTACAG
>NW_012101810.1:692658-694098 GCF_000951045.1 Mandrillus leucophaeus
CCTGTGATCCCAGCTACTCAGGAGGCTGAGGCAGGAGAATGGCTTGAACCCGGGAGGTGGAGGTTGCAGTGAGCCGAGATCGCACCACTGCAGTCCAGCCTGGCAACAGAGCAAGACTCTGTCTCAAAAAAACAAAACAAAACAAAACAAAAAAACTTCCAAAGCTCGGGGCATCCCTGGGCCACACAGCACTCAAAGCCCTGGTGGAGCTGAGACTATGCCCAGCAAGAAACACCACTGGTCTCTGCTTTAATTTTTTTTAGAGACAGGGTCTCACCTGTTACCCAGGCTGGAGGGCAGTGGCACCATCACAGCTCACTACAGCCTTGACCTCCTGGGCTCAAGCGATCCTCCTGCCTCAGCCTTCTGAGTAGCTGGAACTATAGGTGTACGCCACCACACTCGGCTAATTTTTCAATTTTTTTGTAGAGATGGGGTCCTCCTATGTTGCCCAGACTGGTCTCAAACTCCTGGGCTCAAGCAATCCTCCCACCTCGGCCTCCCAAGGTGCTGGGATTATGGGTAAGAGCCACTGCGCCTGGCTCCAAGCCATCTTTAAATACTCCCTGAGGAGACGTTTTATTTCCTTTCTAGATGAGTCTGTCCCTGGATCCTTATAAACTGGATTTGGTTTTTCTTTTTTTAATAGGATTCATTAATTTCCTTTGGGAAAAAATTTGAATTGTACACAGACGACCCTGGGTTTTAGTCTTGTGATAAAATATCTGTCATTTTCAATTGGTTGCTTTTAAGCTTTTCTTTTCCAAAAACCATAGCAGCAGATGCTTCTTAAATCGTGCCTCGCCCCACCCTCAACTTGGACGATCAAAGTTTAGAAAAAAAATAAGTGGTTCATCATGTCTTTCCAGATAACTGGGTACTAAAGGTCATCTCTGTCTCGTGGAACGCTCTCACTGGAATCATTTCTATTTCTGTGCTGCTATTTATTCAAGTGTCTTTGCAACCATAGTGTGCAGGTCACGGCCATCGATAACTCTACAGGCACACAACAAGGCCCACAAGATTGTCAAACCCAGCTGGGGGCACAGTGAAGGCAGTGATGAGGCCAGCGGAAAAGCCGGAGTCCCTGGGGCACGGAGTCTCCCAGGCCTCAGCTGCAGGTCTGCCAGCATGGAGGAAGATCTTGGCCGGCCACAGTGGCCCATGCCTGTAATCCCAGCACCTTGGGAGGCTGAGGTGGGGGGATTGCTTGAGCCTGGGAGTTTGAGGGCAGCCTGGGTGACAAAGGGAGATCTTATCTCTACAAAAATATTTTTAAAATGAGCTGGGTGTGGTGGTATGCCCTTGTAGTCTCTGCTACCCAGGGGGCTGAGGTGGGAGGGTCGCCTGAGCCTGGGAGGCTGAGGCTGCAGTGAGCTATGATTATGTCGCTGTATTCCAGCCTGGGCGACAGAACAAGACCCTGTCTCAAAAAAAAAA
>NW_012101810.1:694148-695243 GCF_000951045.1 Mandrillus leucophaeus
AGCCCCAGCCCAGCCCCAGCCCAGCCCCAGCCCAGCCCCAGCCCAGCCCCAGCGCCGCACAGGAGTGTTCTGTGGCCTCTGCTGCCCCCCAGAGGCGTTCACTGGCAACACATGCGCTCCCGACTCGGCTTCCCAGTGGCTGGAGACTGTCCAGTCACTCCTCATTCCCGCCCTCATTCCCACCAGGACCCAGCTCAAATCCCCTCCCGGAGTGCACCTGGGGACCACGGGTGTGTCTGTTCAATGCTAGCCTCCCTGCCTACAACTACTGCAAGTATTTTTCCTTATTTTCCCTTTTCATTTCTTTTTTGGTTGTAAAAATAAAATGTTAGCGATAGCAGGGCGCAGTGGCGCACACCTATAATCCCAGCACTTTGGGAGGCTGAGGCGGGAAGATTTCTTGAGCCTGAAAGGTCGAGGCTGCAGTGAGCAGAGATCTTGCCACTGCACTCCAGACTGGGCGACAGAGCAAGACTGTGGAAAACAAAACAAAACAAAACAACAAAAATGTCAACTATAAAAAATTCGTATAGAATATGTGTGGACGTTGGAAGCTGGAAGTCCCAGCTAACTCTGCCCCACCACCCCAGTCGACCTTGGTGACACGGCATCACTGCTGGCCTTCTCCACCAGGCAGGAGGTCCTGCGTTTCCAGGAGGTCTTTGCTTATGGGCCCATCTCATTCTTTTTCACAGCTGTCTTCCTAGGGGAGCATTTTCTCCTTCCTTTCAAATCCCTTTGAAATTACCTCCTGTTCCACTTGCTGGCAGTGGGGTCATTTCTGCTTTTCCTGGCTCTGCCTTGACCTGCAGCCATTTGTTTATTGTCTGTCTTATATCTTCATGGGGGTGGTAGCGGGGGGCCTTGGACCAACTTCCAGTAGAAAATGCTCATCCAGTGAATGACCAAGAAAACATTTATCTTATGGATGGATGAATGAATGGGTGAGTGAATGGATGGGTAGGTGGATGGATGAGCAGATGGATGGGTAGGTAGATGGATGGGTGAGTGAATGCATGGGTAGGTGAATGGATGAATGAGTGGATGAGTGAATAAATGAATGGATGAGCAGATGGGTGGATGGATGGGTGGGTG
>NW_012101810.1:700293-701820 GCF_000951045.1 Mandrillus leucophaeus
CATCGCACCATGCCCAGCTTATTAATTCATTTTTTTGTAGACAGGGTCTTGCTGTGTTGCCCAGGGTGGCCTCAAACTCCTGGCCTCAAGTGATCTTCCCAACTCAGCCTCCCAAGTAGCTAGGTCTGCAGGCGTGGGCCACCACGCCCAGCCTTGTCTTTAGTTTGAATTTGCCTTGTTTTTTTGTAGTATTTAGCAGTATCCCCTGCGTCTATGAGTTGTACCTTCACTTACAGAATGACAGCCGTTTGGGTTTGCAAAAGCCTTTCACGGTCTGAGTGCAGCCTCCCAAAAGCAGAAATCTCTGATGCAAAGCCCCATAGGCCCAGGGCTCAGTGCCTCTGGAGCAGGGCTCTCCCCACCTGCCATGGAAGGCCTTGGAAAGTTCTGGTGTTCACAAGTGCTCGTGCTGTGTCCAGTCTGCCTGGTCCGGCCCGCCATGCAGTCAGGCCTCTAGACTCACCCACAGACACAGACAGGACCTTCGGGTAGTGAGGCTCTTCCCAGCTTCCCACCCCACCACGCTCCCTCTCTCCTTATACAAAATCAACTCCAGGTGTGTCTCTACCTTCCACAGGCAGGACCACTGGGCCACCCCTTCCTCCTTGGTCCCCCATCCCCACCCCAGTTTGAGAGTATTAGGAGCAGATGGGAACCCCCAAGGAAACACGGCAATCACAGAAGTACAGACCTGGAGGCCACATTGCCAATCTGCCCATTTTACAGATGAGAAAACAGAGGCCCAGGATGGGAAGGGAATCATCCAAGGTCATCAGCAAGTTAAGAGGTGGGGCCGAGGCAGGGCTTGGGCTATGTCAGTCCCCATCCCTACAACCCCACACCACCTCACGAACCACTTGCTTTGCATGTCTTGTTTAATTCAATCCAGTTCCACAAATGTTCATCCAGGGACTGTGACACGCAGCACGCTGGCTCTCCGTTATCTCCTGGAAGAGCAAAAACGCAGCAATAATGAATGAGCTTCCACTCAGGCTAATGAGCTTTGTCGTCGAGCTCCACACCGGGCAACGGGGCGGCTGCTTTGCCAGGGGAAATAACTTCTTAAAATATTGAAATAAAGGCTTTTAGAAATTGTACATGGATTAAGGTTTCATTTCTTAAAGAACTAAACAAATAGTGCAAGAGGTGAGGTGGCAGGCTTCAATATTTGCCACAAAGACAGAAAGCCTCATGCTAGGAACGAAAAGATTGTAAGACTGGAGCTTGGCTAAGTTTGGCGGAAAACAAAGCAACGCACTCAACTCTCAATTCTGTGCCACGATGGAAGGCGGCCCAGCAACAGTGGGTTTACTTTGTGTTTACTGCGTGGTGTTAAACAAAATACTTCAGTTCATATACAACTCCAAAGCTCGACTGGGCTCCGTGGCTCATGCCTGTCATCCCAGCACCTTGGGAGGCCAAGGCAGGTGGATCACCTGAGGTCAGGAGGTCGAGACCATCCTGGCCAACAAGGCGAAACTCCATCTCTACTAAAAATACAAAAATTAGCCGGGCGTGGTGGCGGGC
>NW_012101810.1:707315-708886 GCF_000951045.1 Mandrillus leucophaeus
TTTTTATATTTTTTAGTAGAGATGGGGTTTCACCGTGTTAGCCAGGATGGTCTCGATCTCCTGACCTCGTGATCCGCCCGTCTCGGTCTCCCAAAGTGCTGGGATTACAGGCTTGAGCCACCGCGCCCGGCCTATTTTATTTTATTTTTTTAAGACAGGGTGTCTCTCTGTTGCCCAGGCTGGAGTGCAGTGGCACAATCTCGGCTCATTGCAGACTTGACCTCCTGGCCTCAAGCAATCCTCCCATGTCAGCCTCCCAAGTAGCTAGGGCCACACACACACACCGCCATGCCCAATTTCTAAATTTTTTGCAGAGATGGGAACTCCCTGTGATGCCCAGGCTGGTCCCAAACTCCTGGGTTCAAGCGAATCTCCTGCCTTTGAGAGGTGAAGCCTGCTGGGCTTCTGGGTGGGGTGGGGACTTGGAGAACGTCTGTGTCCAGCTACAGGTTTGTAAATGCACCAATCAGCACTCTGTGTCTAGCTAAAGAATTGTAAACGCACCAATCAGCACTCTGTAAAATGGACCAATCAGCACTCTGTAAACTGGACCAATTAGCACTCTGTAAAATGGACCAATCAGCAGGATGTGGGCGGGGAATAAAAGCAGGCCACCTGAGCCACCAGCGGCAACGCGCTGGGGTCCCCTTCCATGTTGTAGAAGTTTTGTTTGTTCTTTGCAATAACTGTTGCTGCTATTCACTTTTTGGGTCCCCAGTACCTTTATGGGCTGTAACACTCACCAGGAAGGTTTGCAGCTTCACTCCTGAAGCCAGCAAGACCACGAACCCACCAGGAGGAACCAGCCACTCCCGACGGACCACCTCTGAGAGCTGTAACACTCACTGTGAAGGTCTGCGGCTTCACTCCTGAAGTCCGCAAGACCACGAACCCACTGAAAGGAAGAAACTCCAGACACATCTGAAGATCAGAAGGAACAAACTCCGGACACACCATCTTTAAGAACTGTAACATTCAACGCGAGGGTCCTCAGCTTCATTCTTGAAGTCAGCGAGACCAAGAACCCACCGGAAGGAACCAATTCCAGACACACCTTGACCTCCCAAAGCACTGGGATTACAGGCATGAGACGCTGTGCCTAGCCCTACATTAATTTAGTTTTTAAATAGTAATTGGTTCAGGGACAAGCATGTGACCCAGACTGGTCTAAGGAGATTCAATCCGGGGACTTCTGGAATTATTGAGCAAGAGAAGCTATGGCAAGGTAACTAGGCCAGGGGAGACAATTTCACCATATCCCAGGGACAGCCATCTGAGAATGAGGCCAGCACAATTACGGAGTAAAAAGCCAGAAAGAGGCTGGGTGTGGTGCCTCATGCCTGTAATCCCAGCACTTTGGGAGGCCGAGGCGGGCGGGTCACTTGAGGTCAGGAGTTTGAGACCGGCCTAGCCAACATGGTGAAACCCTGTCTCCACTAAAAATACAAAAATTAGCCGGGTGTGGTGGCAGGCATCTGTAGTCTCAGCTACTGGGGAGGCTGAGGCAGGAGAATCGCTTGAACCCAGGAGGCGGAGGTTGTAGTGAGCTGAGATCACGCCACTGCACTCCA
>NW_012101810.1:710921-712202 GCF_000951045.1 Mandrillus leucophaeus
AGGGAGAAAAGAAAAAGAAAAAGATCTATCGCCCAGCAGTGAAACCTGCCCACAGTCACCCCTCCCGGCCCTGACCTCACCTCCTCTGCAGGGGCATTGTGTGTCTGCTTCTCCGAGTCAATATCCAGCTTCTTTGTTTTTGTTTGTTTGTTTGTTTGTTTGAGATAGAGTCTAGCTGCATCACCCAGGCTGGAGCACAACGGTGCAATCACAGCTGACTGCAGCCTTGACCTCCTGGGCTCAAGAGATCCTCCCACCTCAGCCTCCCGAATAGCTGGGACCACAGATGCCCACTACCATGCCCACTGATTTTATTTTTATGTGTGGTAGAGACGGGGTCTTGCTGTGTTGCCCAGGCTGGTCTCGAACTCCTGGCCTCAAGTGATCCTCTCGCCTCGGCTTCCAGAAGCACTGGGATTAAGTGTGAAACACTACGCCCGGCAGTGTCCAGCCTCTACACCATCGCAGCCCACCTCGGTAGCCAGAACTGTGGCATTGAGGCTGTTTTGACATTTGCCAGGCCCGTCAAAGGGAACTCGGGAAGTGCAGGTTGGCTTCAGGCTATGTCTAGTCTTTCCGCGTCTTGCAAAAGCCTGGGAGTGCGGAGAGCTCAAAACCATCGATCACAGTGGGTGTCTTTGCATCTGTTATGATCAGCGGCTCCCCGTGACCCATGAAGGGAGGGAAGCTTCACTGAGCACCTCTAACATGCCATGTCCTGCGCTGGGCCCTTCTGGAAAGGGATGTCATCAACTCCTCCCAACTATTCAGCAAGCAGGAATCGGTTTCTCCAAAAGGAATAAAGCATTTGACACAGGCCACAGCAGGAACAAACCTCGACATGACGCTCAGTGAAGGGAGCCAGACACAAACGGCCACACAGTGTATGGTTCCATTTATAGACGATTTCCAGAACAGACAAATCTGCAGGGTCAAGAAGTAGGATCGTGGCCGGGTGCGGTGGCTCACGCCTGTCATCCCAGCACTTGGGAGGCCAAGGAAGGTGGATCACTTGAACCCAGGAGGCCGAGGTTGCAGTGAGCTGAGATCGCACTACTGCATTCCAGCCTGGGGACAGAGGGAGACTCTGTCTCGGAAAAAAAAAAAAAAAATTGTATATATTTCGAATCACGGTTTCTGGGAGATGGGGGAGGGAAGAATATTCGAATATTTAGAAACCCCCATTATATTATGTAATTGAAGTATTTTTTTAACTCCCAAATGTGTGGGAAGTTCCTTTTACATTCATTCATTTATTATCTTTTATTTTATTTTATTTTT
>NW_012101810.1:715807-720487 GCF_000951045.1 Mandrillus leucophaeus
AGAGGAAAACAGAAATCATCGTAACACAAAAACTGTTACTTCACGGGTCTCCACTCACACACCCCTCCCGGCAAAGCTCCAGAATCTTTCCTGTTGAGAGGATGGGAGAGCATGTCATGAGGTTGTGGAAGTACAAAGCACATCAGTTGCAAAGCCAAACTGTCTATCTTCCAAGAGGCGTAAGGTTTCAGGAATCTAGACCAGGCACGGTGGCTCATACCTGTAATTCCAGCACTTTGGGAGGCCGAGGTGGGCGGATCACCTGAGGTCAGCAGTTCGAGACCAGCCTGACCAACACAGAGAGACTCCCTCTGTATTAGAAATACAAACATTAGCTGGGCGTGGTGGCGCACACCTGTAATCCCAGCTGCTGGGGAGGCTGGGGCAGGAGAATAGCTTGAACCCAGTGAGTGGAGGTTGCAGTGAGCCAAGATCACGCCACTGCACTCCAGCCTGGAGACACAGCAAAATTCTGTCTTAAAAAAAAAGAGAGAGAGAGAGACTCGTGGGGAAAGTGATGGTGTCCTTGCCCGTTTTTGTAAATCCAATCCTCTTCATCCTGGAGCTGGGAAAATCACACACAACGGGAAGGATAACGTGTCTAGCAATCATACAGTTTGTCGGAAAAATTACAATCCTGCCAAATTGGCCCTTGACTAATTCTTTGCTGGTTCTATGAATGAACACACCCTGGCATTTATCACCTACAAGTTATTGAATATAAGACAAATTTAAGATACTTTGCTTTTTTTTCATTTTTCAAAATAACTGCTCCAACTCTTTGTCCCACAATTGGCACCATCACTGTGACATTCCCGTTTTACATTTGAGGGAGGCTTTCTTTCCAGTTCAGTTACCCTTGGGTACTGGAGAACAGTCAATGGCATGCAATGAGGCCTTCTTCCATTCTTCTAGATATATAAATTCTGCCCAGGCATCCATTTGGGCTGCCAGAAAGTCCCTGGACCACCACCTCAGCCTAGGACAACCTTCCACCTCTCATTTCTTTCCTACTGTCTTTATCTTGGATCTAGACCCAAACCAACCAACCAGTCCCTCACATATGTGCTTAACAGTGTCATCAAAAACAACATCCAGGCCGGGTGCAATGGCTCACATCTATAATCTCAGAACTTTGGGAGGCTGAGGCGGGCGGATCACCTGAGGTCAAGAGATCGAGACCAGCCCGGCCAACATGGCGAAACCCCATCTCTACTAAAAACACAAAAATTAGCTGGGAGTGGTGGCAGGTGCCTATAATCCTAGCTACTCATGAGGCTGAGGCAGGAGAATCGCTTAAATCCAGGAGGTGGAGGTTGCAGTGAGCTGAGATCACGCCACTGCACTCCAGCCTGGATGACAAGAGTGAGGCTCCATCTCAAAAAACAACAACAACAAACCCAGCATCCATGTTGTTCTTCAACATCCCTTTTATAAAGGTGATAAGTTTATTTCAGAGGGTTTTCTTTCAGGGGGCAGGATCAGATTTCTTGTATCTATTTGCCTACAGAGAGGGAGAATGAAGAAACAGGTGAATAAAAGCTAGTGAGCCTTTTGAAGATTTCAGATGGCAAAGCAATCCTCTGGCAATTTGCTTGTGGGGTATGTGTGGGTGGATGTGTGTTTAAATTTAGAGCCGACAGAAACTTAGACTTTCCTGGGAAGTTGATATGCTTCCTGTTTTTTGAGTATTAGAACCATGAAACTCATCATCTCTCCTTTTGTGTACTGGCTGCAAGAATGCTCAAAAATGAATTTCCCCTTGATTGATGCCTATTTTGATCATTTTCTGTATGCATGCCTTTTATTTTAGGCCTCCAGAAATCATCATTGGAAGGAGCATGCTTCATTTGACTTGACTTGGATTGGATACGAAGTCATCCAACGATGAGAAGAGGGAGTCAAGATCCTCCTAGGGGCTTCGCTGGTGTAAATGTCAGAGGTGTTTGAACCAGAGCAACTCTATCTTCAGTAGGGGCTGGGTAAAATGAGGCCGAGATCTGCTGGGCTGCATTCCCAGACAGTGAAGACATTCTATGTCACAGAATGAGATAGGAGGTCAGCACAAGCTACAGGTCATAAAGAACTTGCTGATAAAACAGTTTGCAGTAAAGAAGCCGGCCAAAACCCACCAAAACCAACATGGCCATGAGTGTGACCTCTGGTCGTCCTGGCTGCTACACTCCCACCAGCACCATGACAGTTTACAAATGCCATAGCAACACCAGGACATTACCATAAAGGGTTTAAAAAGGGGAGGCACGGCCGGAGATCCAGCCACTGTACTGCAGCCTGGGCGACAGAGCGAGACTCCGTCTCAAAAAAAAAAAAAAAGGGGCCGGGAGGCACGAATAATCCACCCCTTGTTTAGCATATCATCAAGAAATAACCACAAAAATGGGCAACCCACAGCCCTTGGGGCTGCCCTGCCTATGGAGTAGCCATTCTTTATTCCATTACCATTGGAGGGTATCCAGGTTCTTGGCATCTTGAACAAAGAATTGGACAAAACGCACAAAGCGACCAGGCGTCGTGACTCACACCTGTAATCCCAGCACTTTGGGAGGCTGAGGCGGGTGGATCACCTGAGGTCAGGAGTTCAAGACCAGCCTGGCCAACATGGCGAAACCCCATCTCTACTAAAAATACAAAAGTTAGCCGGGCATGGTGACGCACATCTGTTATCTCAGCTACTCAGGAGGCTGAGGCAGGAGAATTGCTTGAACCTGGGAGGCAGAGGTTGCAGTGAGCCAAGATGGCACCACTGCACTGCAGCCTGGACGACAGAGCGTGACTCCCGAGGCTCCGTCTCAAAAAAAGAAAAAAAAAAAATGCACAAAGCAAGAAAAGAATGAAGCAACAAAAGCAGAGGTTTTTTTTGTTTTGTTTTGTTTTGTTTTTTTGTTTGTTTGTTTTTTCTGAGAGGGAGTCTCACTCTGTCACCCAGGCTGGAGTGCAGTGGCCGGATCTCAGCTCACTGCAAGCTCCGCCTCCCGGGTTTACACCATTCTCCTGCCTCAGCCTCCCGAGTAGCTGGGACTACAGGCACCCGCCACCTCACCCAGCTAGTTTTTTATATTTTTTAGTAGAGACGGGGTTTCACCGTGTTAGCCAGGATGGTCTCGATCTCCTGACCTCATGATCCGCCCGTCTCAGCCTCCCACAGTGCTGGGATTACAGGCTTGAGCCACCGCACCCGGCCAAAAGCAGAGATTTTTTGAAAACAAAAGCACACCTCATACTGTGGGGGAGGCCCAAGTATGGGGGCTCAAGCGCCCTGTTACAGAACTTGCGGGGGTTTAAATACTCTCTAGGGGTTTCTACTGGTTACTTGGTGTACGCCCTATGTAAATGAAGAGGATGGAGTAAAGTTACAAAATCATTTACTCCGTGTACACCCTATGGAGGGGACATTTCCTGTCACGGCTGAAGTGTTCCCTGCCTCCAGACCCTATTTTCCTGCCTCAATTCCTTTATTTTTCTAATAAACTTGCTTTCACTTTATGGACTCACCCTGAATTCTCTTTTGGGGTTTGGATCAGGACCCCTTTCGGGTAATACAGACAGAAAATACGGCCTTGACCCGGGTGTCAGGAAACGACAGAAAGGCCTCTGACGCTGGGGTTCTGAAGGGGTGTTAACCCCCGCCGAGGAAGGCTCTGGAGGCTCCAATCACTTTCAGCCTCTGCTAAAGATGCCCGATCCTGCCAACAAAACTTCCAGCAGCCCGATGTGGTGGCTCACACCTGTGATCCCAGCACTTTGGGAGGCCAAGGAGGGCGGATCACCTGAGGTCAGGAGTTCAAGGCCAACCTGACCAACATGGTGAAACCCCATCTCTACTAAAAATAAAGATAAAAAAAATTAGCCAGGCCTGGTGGCGCATGCCTGTAATCCCAGCTACACAGGAGGCTGAGGCAGGAGAATTGCTTGAACCCAGGAGGCGGAGGTGTAGTGAACTGAGATTGGGCCACCTCACTCCAGCCTGGGTGACACAGCAAGACTCCGTCTCAAACAAAACAAAAATCCTTCCAGCCTGGAGAAACTGAGGCTGGGCAGTAGGGAGTGAGGGGGGTCCCTGGGAGGAACCAGAACTCATCCTGCTTCAGGATGGAGCTGGCCCCCTTCTTGGCCTTTGCCAGGGCTTCGTGTCACGGAGCGACCAAGGCATGGGGTTCGAAGCCAACCCCAGCCCGCCAGCTGCCTGAGCCTGGCCAAGCTCTCTGCACCTGCACACGTCTGTAAAACGCGGATGAAACGCTTCTACTAAACCCGGTGGCTGAGATGAAATGAGTTATGGGTATAAAGAGCTTAGAACGATGCCTGGCGCACAGTCGGTGCCAAATAAGCGTTCGCTGTGGTGACGATGTTGACTCCAGCCCAAAGCCCGTGGTCAGCAGGGCCGGGCTCGCAGCGCCAGGGGGTTCCTAGGCGCTGCGCTTCGGGGGTCCTGGACACAGACAGCGGGGGCAGAGCTCCCACCATCGAGGATCCCGAGGGTCTGCAGCAGAGGGGCTGAGGCTCGGGACGGGGGCGATCGCAGCGCCCTTTCCTGAAAAAACGGCGTCGGGCTCTAAGGCGCCCTCAAGCCCTCCCGGCAGCGCGGAACCCGAAGCGCTCAGAAGCCCGAGAGCCCCAAGTCTGGGGGACCAGAAGCGCCGCTGCCCTGACTTCCGGAAG
>NW_012101810.1:725137-726199 GCF_000951045.1 Mandrillus leucophaeus
AGAACTCCTGGCCTCAGGTGATCCTGCCACCTCAGCCTCCCAAAGTGCTGGGATCACAGGCCTGCATCCTGCTTATTTCTTTCCTTTTTCTTCTTCTTTTTTTTTTTTTTTTCTCTTTTTTTGGGACAGTCTCGTTCTGTTACCCAGGCTGGAGTGCAGTGGTGCAGTCTCGGCCCACTGCAACCTCTGCCTCCCAGGTTCAAATGAGACTCAGCCTCCTGAATGGGTGGGACTACAGGCGTGCACCACCACGTTTGGCTAATTTTTTGTATTTTTTAGTAGAGATGGGGTTTCACCATATTGTTCAGGCTGGTCTTAAACTCGTGACCTCAAATGATCCGCCTGCCTCGGTCTCCCAAAGTGCTGGGATTACAGGTGTGAGCCAGTGCACCCAGCCTAACCCCTAGTCATTTCTAATGGCTTCTGAAGTCCTGCGATTTTCTTTTTCTTTCTTTTTTTTCTTGAGATAGGGTCTCACTCTGTCACCCAGGCTGGAGCACAGTGGTGCAACCTCAGCCCACTGCAGCCTTGACTCCCAGGTTCAAGCAATCCTCCCGTGCTCAGCCAAGCCACCTGAGTAGCCAGGGCTACAGGTGCTTGCCTCAGGCCTGGAGCGCCTAAGTTTTGTATTTTTAGTAGAGATGGAGTCTCACTATGTTGCCCAGGCAGGTCTTGAACTCCTGAACTCAAGCAATCCTCCCACCTCAGCTTCCCAAAGTGCTGGGATTCCGGGCATGAGCCACCGCACCCGGCCAGTTTTCTCAATATCAGAAACCCTTGAGGACAGGCGATGGGAGGGGCCATTTCAGATGCTGGTCCGATTTCAAAGGAGTTTGGAAGGTGAGTTTGCTGAAGATGGGACAGAAGGAAACTGGCTCTTTGAGGGCTCACTCCTTCAGCAAACTGAGGACCTGCTGAGCACCCAGTGCCTGCTGGGTCACCCACAGCCGTTGTCCCTGCCCCCACGGGTTCACAGCCCTGGTGCCTGCCGGGTCACCCACAGCCGTTGTCCCTGCCCCACGGGTTCACAGCCCTGGTACCTGCCGGGTCACCCACAGCCGT
>NW_012101810.1:727979-731585 GCF_000951045.1 Mandrillus leucophaeus
AGCGGCGAGGCCGAGGGGCGGGAAGCCACTGCCTGGCCTGGCAATGTGAACGTGCAAGTCGATCCCCTAACCCAGAAAGCCCCAGGCGCAGTCTCTACGGGCGGCCCCGCTCCTGCTTATGTTTTAGTTTTCAGGGACGGGGTATCGCTCTGCCGCCCGAGCTGGAGTGCAGTGGTGTGATCACGGCTCACTGCAGCCTCGACCTCCCGGGCTGAAGCGATCCTCCCGCCTTAGCCTCCTGAGTAACTGGGACCACAGGCGCACCCGCTGATTTTTAATATATATTTTTTTTTTTGGTAGAGATGGGGGTCTCGCCGTGTTGGCCAGGCTGGTCTCGCACTCTTGGCCTCAAGTGATCCTCCTGTCTCGGCCTCCCGAAGTGCTGGGATGACAGGCATGAGCCACCGCGCCTGGCCCCTTCTTTTGAATGGACCTCCTTGCGTTTCTGTTTCAATGCCTGGTGCTACTTTTTTGGGAACCCCAAGGCTGTACTGTTTGATTGACTCCTTTTTTCCCCCTTTCTTTTTAACCTAAATCAAAGCTGCCACTGCCCCGCCATGGAAGACACGCCGTTGGTGATATCAAAACAGAAGACGGAGGTGGTGTGCGGGGTCCCCACCCAAGTGGTGTGCACGGCCTTCAGCAGTCACATCCTGGTGGTGGTGACCCAGTTCGGGAAGATGGGTACCTTGGTCTCCCTGGAGCCCAGCAGCGTGGCCAGTGACGTCAGCAAGCCTGTGCTCACCACGAAAGTCCTTCTGGGGCAGGATGAGGTAAAGTGGATTGGCCGGGAACTGTGGCTCACGCCTCTAACCCTAGCACTTTCCGAGGCCTGGGCAGGCAGATCGCTTGAGGCCAGGAGTTTGAGACCAGCCTGGGCAACACAACACACACATGTCTTCACAAAATCACAAGTGCCTACAAAAAATACATAGCGAGAGAGAGGCTGGGTGCAGTGGCTCAAACCTGTAATCCTAGCACTTTGGGAGTCTGAGGTGAGCAGATCACTTGAGGTCAGGAGTTCCAGACCAGCCTGGCCAACATGGCGAAACCCCATTTCTACTAAGGATATAAAAACTAGCTGGGTGTGGTGGCACATGCCTGTAATCTCAGCTACTCAGGAGGCTGAGGCACAAGAATCGCCTGAACCTGAGAGGCGGGGATTGCAGTGAGCCAAGATCGCGCCACAGCACTCCAGCCTGGGTAACAGATAGAGACTCTGCCTCAAAAAAAAAAAAAAAAAGAAAAAGAAAGAAAGAAAAAAGAAAAAATTGGCTGGGCCTGATGGTATGTGCCTGTGGTCCCAGCTACTTGGGAGGCTAAGGTGGGAGGATCACTTGAGCCCTGGAGGTTGAGGCTGCAGTGAGCTATGATTGTGCCACTGCACTCCAGCCTGGGTGAGAGAGCAAGACTCTGTCTCTAATAATAATAATAATAATAATAATAATAATAATAATAAAGTGGTCAGGGAGGGACCCCCAGGGAGGAAGATAAACCTCTTCAGTGGCTGTGATTTGTCGGTAAGGACATGGGGCATCTGGGGGACAAATCTCCCTACAGCGATAGCATTTTCCAGGCATTTGTGGGTCTCAAGACACCCTGCTTGCCCTGGTGGATGCTTTTGTCCAGCCCGCAGGCGTTTTATCCAGCGGACAAGCAGAAGTAGCAATTTTGTCATTCGAGCCGCCTCCCCTCGCATGGTACATTACATGAGCAGGCCGCTGGCTGTGCTCTCCTCTGCAGAAATCACATGTGAGATTCGACAGCACTCACCTCTGCAGGCTTGTCTTTCCTGGGTTCTTTTGGATGAGAGACAGCCAGAAGAGGCGGGGCTGCAAAAGACGCTGGGAAAATGAATGGAGTGATGCGTCTTTAGCAATGTGCTTGTGACTGGAGTGTTCTGAGTGCTGCTTGAATGCTGAGTCACGGTTGCATGGACTTACGTGGTGGTGAATGGTGGTGTGGGAAGCCTGCCTAGGTTCCTAAGGGATATGTCATGAAAACATTGAGGAAAAAACCAGGTTTCTTGCAGTTAAAATGGTTTCTTCTCCTTCCTTTCACCAGCCTCTCATCCATGTCTTTGCAAAGAACCTGGTAGCATTTGTGTCTCAAGAAGCTGGAAACAGAGCAGTCCTCCTTGCCGTGGCTGTGAAGGACAAAAGCATGGAGGGGCTGAAGGCGCTGAGGGAGGTGATCCGGGTGTGCCAGGTGTGGTGACCTGGAGGCAGCAGCCCCGCACTGCTCAGCAGGACACGTGAGGACCCAGACACCCACTCAGGGACTCAAGTCTCGCCTCCCTCCCCGGTGGAGGGAGGAACTTTGTCTGGCACTAGCCCTTGGAGCCAGGAAAAAATATTCGTGTCTCAGGCAGACTCTTACTCTGGTTACTAAGATCACCTGTGCATGACGGGGAGGGTGGAACGGGTGCCAGAGGAGTCGTCAATGGATCTCACTGGGACCTGAAACGTGCTTGTGTTTGAGAATTGGAGGAATGAGTCAGCAGGCGTGGCTCATGGCCCCCCATGTACGGGATCAATTGTGGGAGGAAATTTCTTTTTTATTAAAAGCAAATGTGTATCTCAAAATACTTCACCATCCTCCCTAACAGTAGCGAGGCATTGCAGTCGCACAGCATGAGTTCAGTTTCACGGGCTTCATGTGGAATGGGGACTTGTTGGGCAGAAACGCAGAGAGACGTAGTTCCCAGAGACTAGGTGGATCCCAGACTTGGGCCTGTGCACGCTGTCACGCAGCTCCTCCTCCCGTGACTTCTCTGAGCCTGCTGGGAAACTGGTGGCCATCAGCGGACATCTCTTACTATCTTACTGTGTGTGCCCGTTACTGTGCTGCAGCTGGGGACAGACGCTGTCCTCTGAATCCTGAATAGCAAGGGAGGGGGGACGCTTCTGTCAAGGGATCAGTGTGTGCAGAGGTCAGGAGGGAGGAGCACGGCAGGGCAGGGCAGGGCACGGAGGGGTGGGCGGCCAGAGTTCACTGGTAGGCAGCTGGGGTGTGGCTGAACATGACCTCCGTGTAGGGGTAGGCGGGGGTCCTTCTGTGCTGAGGCCGCAAGACTTAGTCTTGCAGGGAGCAGTGTTGGCTGACGTTGGCCTCAGGGTGGCATTTACACCTCTGACAAGTGGCAGCCTGGGCCCCGCCTGGCTCTCCCTCCAGCCACTCCGAGGGAAGCTTCACTGATCGTGCCCGAGTTGGAATTTCTGAAGCTGGAAGTTGGAGCTTTGACCCGCGTGACTCTGACAGTCTCGCAAGAAACAGCGGCAACTGGGCAACTGGAGAGTTGGGTTGGGTGACAGGATCCCAAAACAGAAACCAGGAAGGCTCTGGAGTGGAGTGAGCGCCCGGCGGGCCCTTCCAGGGAACTGGGGGTTTCCTGCCTTAGGTACCTGTAAAGAAACACCTCAGGGGCATAGGGTGTTTGTGGAATTAGAAAGAAATATTCCCTTTTTTTTAAAATACAGACTGGTCTCACTGTGTTGCCCAGGCTTATCTCAGAACTCCTGGCCTCAGGTGATCCTGCCACCTCAGCCTCCCAAAGTGCTGGGATCACAGGCCTGCATCCTGCTTATTTCTTTCCTTTTTCTTCTT
>NW_012101810.1:732680-734818 GCF_000951045.1 Mandrillus leucophaeus
CGTTGTCCCTGCCCCACAGGTTCACAGCCCTGGTGCCTGCCGGGTCACCCACAGCCGTTGTCCCTGCCCCACAGGTTCACAGCCCTGGTGCCTGCTGGGTCACCCACAGCCGTTGTCCCTGCCCCACGGGTTCACAGCCCAGTCGGCTGTCAGGCAATGTTAGCATGAGAAGAAGAGAGCAGGGGAGTCCCACGTGGGGGGCCTGCCAGACTTCCTGGAGGAAGCACTGATGCTTGAGGGCCCCTTGCAGGGGCCTGCTGCCCCCACCAGTGTCTGTGTGCAGCGGGGACATCAGGGGATACTGAGGCAAACGCATCCCTGGCAGATAGGACTCCCGGCCCAGGGCTTCCACCCAGCCTCCCTCGGGCAGGCTGGCATCGAGGTCTGCCAGCCCCGCATGAAGTCCTATGTTGAATCCCATTTGGTGTCTTCCTCTTGGGAGATTTGAGCCCACAATTTTAAGGGCCATGAAGGAGTCGATGGAAGGAAAAGGGAAGGACCGTCCACACAGGAGCGAGGCCCCAGCGGGTAGCACGTGTCAGGACAGCTGCAGGATCTCCGCCAGAGGAAGGGGATTTCTCAGGGCAGCTCCTCAAGGGTCAGCCTTGAACCAGTGGCCAGGCGTGACGTCAGCAGATTAACATCTTAGAGCAGGTGCCCAGGCAGAAACCTCGCCATTCAGTATTAGCCCATAATTACTCACGCTTGTCTAAAAGTCAGATGTTTTTGCTGGGTGTGGTGGCTTATCCCGGGAATCCCAGCTACTCGGGAGGCTGAGATGGGGAGGATGACTTGAGCCTGGGAGTTTGAGCTCAGCCTGGGCAACAGAGCAAGACCACCTAAATACATACATGCCTGTCTAAATACACGCCTGTCTCTACAAATGAAAACCGGACAGTTTTGTTGAAGAGCCACAGCTTCGCTCATTTAACCAGTGGTGACATGGCGTGGACTGGGCTCCACTATGAGTCCGGATGCAGCTCAGCAGCTTGTGCTTCCTGACCTGTCCCTTAGCGATAACGGTGGACCCTGCTCACTGGCCGTGGGATCACCCTTCCCAGCGGGGCTGCCCTTTCAATTCTCACCCCGTGAGTGGCCCCCCACGTTTTCCATACACAGAAGCAGGCCGCACTCCAGAGAGTGGGGAAGCTAGAATCGCCCTGCAGGGTGCCCTGGAGCCCCTGTCCCCCAGTCAGGAGTCCCCGTGGTTCTCCTTCATGGCTTCCTTTTTTTTTGAGACGGAGTCTCCCTCTTTCCCAGGCTGGAGTGCCGTGACGTGATGTCGGCTCACTACAACCTCTGCCTCCTAGGCTCAAGTGAGTCTTCTGCCTCCGCCTCCTGAGTAGCTGGGATTACAGGCTCCCTCCACCACACCCGGCTAATTTTTGTATTTTTAGTAGAAATGGGATTTCATCATGTTGTTCAGGTTGGTCTCGAACTCCTGACCTCAGGTGACCTGTCCACCTCGGCCTCCCAAAGTGCTGGGATTATAGGCGTGAGCCCCTGCACCCGCCCATAGCTTCCTTTTCTTTCATGCCACAGCTGCGCCAGGGAAATGGTTCTTGCCAAGGCCAAGGTTGGCTTTGCCTCCATGGCTGCTGGTCTGGTGCGGCACTCTGTTTTCGGGAGAGCTTTGGCTCCTGAGAGCCAAGCCTGGGAGGCCTGTCCTGTCTAAATGGGCCCTCACGACTGCCCTTCAAAGGTAGGCCATGGAGACTGGACGCGGTGGCTCGCGCCTGTAATCCCAACAGTTTGGGAGGCTGAGGCAGGCAGATTACCTGAGGTCAGGAGTTCAAGACCAGCCTGGCCAACATGACGAAACCCCATCTCTACTAAAAGTACAAAAAGTTAGCCAGGCGTGGAGGTGGGAGCCTGTAATCCCAGCACTTTGGAAGTCTGAGGCAGGCAGATTGCTTGAGCCCAGAAGTTCGAGACCAGCCTCGGCAACATGGGGAAACCCCATCTCTATCTCTAAAAAAGCATATAAAGAAAAAAAATAATTTCATTAAAAAAAATAAAGGTAGGCCGTGGAAAAACGAAGGCTCAGGAGGGGCGGGTAGATTGCCTGGAGGCTCCTGGGATGTCTACACAGCTCTGCCCCATGTTATGTGCAGGGGCCTGCGGCCACCTGCCTTGAA
>NW_012101810.1:737308-738192 GCF_000951045.1 Mandrillus leucophaeus
GTGTGTGTGTGTGTGTGTGGTGCACACCAGAGGGGTGTGGTGTCCAAGCTGGGCCCGTGCACTTCAATGGGGTGGGGGCTCCTGGAAAAAAAGAAAAATGTATTGAAATTCTGAGAATCACAGTTCCCCAACACCTGAGCCCCACTTCCACCCCGGAGGATGGGCCCCAGGATGGCACCTGGACACCAAACAAACAGGGTCTCTGGCCAGCCTGGCAAGTCCCGGCCGGACCAGCACCCCCCACCCTGGCTCCAGATGAAAGGGTGCCCCCAACCCGTACACACCCAGGGCTGGCAGCTCCCTCAGGTGAAGGGAAGTACAGGCAGGCCCTGGGTGACTCTCTGGGGATGCGGGCAACAGAGGGACCAGGGACGGGAGCAGGGAGGCAGGGGCTGGGCCCCAGAAGACAGGACAGGAGACCTACGGGAGGAAGAGAACAGATCCTTGGGACGGTCCCGCCCCAGGGTCTAAGGCTGATGGGCTCAGGCAAAGCAGAATTGCTCGAGAGTCAGAAGCTGAGGGAAGGGCCCCCCCATGCTGCACCTGCCTGCCAGGTCGCCAGGCCAGCTGAGAGTGGAGCTCCGAGTCCCAGGGCCTGGCCAGCCTGGCTCTCCCATGCAGCAGCCTGTGTCTCTGGAAGGGCAGATGACAGGGAGGCCAACCTGAGGCCCTGGCCCGGCCACCGTGACCTGCCACATAGCTCGTGCCGGTGGAGACAGGCACAGGCTGGCACAGGCTCTGCCTGAGGTCACAGACACCGTACACAGCCAGTACCAGGCCCCAGCTTGTGGCGTCTGGCCCAGGGCCTGCTCCTCCTGGCTGTAGGGGCTGCTCCCCGGTCCCAGTGAGGAGGGGGCGTGTGGATCACCAGGAGGCCACACTGC
>NW_012101810.1:742422-744036 GCF_000951045.1 Mandrillus leucophaeus
AGAGGGTGCGTAAATTCCAAAACAACTGCGAGAAGACCAGAGGCGCCGGAGCTCTGGGGATTCGGAGTCATTTTCAGAAATAAGGCCGGGCGCAAGGTCCATGCCTGTAATCCCAACACTTTGGGAGGCCGAGGTGGGAGGATGACCTGAGCCAGGGAGGTTGCAGTTAACCCAGATCATGCCACTGCACTCCAGCCTGGGTGACACAGCGAGACCCTGTCTCCAAAAGAAAAAAAGAAGAAGCAAGAAAGAAGCACACAGCTGGGGATGTTTTGATGAAGACTCTGCTCTGCTGGGCCCCAGAACACCCCGAAGTAGGCTGCAGGAGCCGCAAGCCCCGGCACCTGAAGATGCAAAGCTGGGCTGGGAGTTGCTCACTGGCAAGGTGGGTGCTAGGCTGAGGAGGGCAGAGGTCAGCTGCCTCTGGCTGGGCACGATTTAGGACACAGGATGGGAGGGGGTACCGGAGGAAGCCTGGGGTCTGGAAGGAAAGGTGGGGGAGGGAGGGAGGGGTCTGCAAGAAAAAGGAAGCCGGCCGCGCTGTTCCTAAGCAGAATTCCATGGAACTCGCAGACAGGACTTGGGACACACACCTGCTCTACTCTGCCCGTCCAACCTCACCCCGACCACCCAGGAGGGGAAGCGTCGTGGAGGCCACTTCGCAGGTGGGAAGATCGAGGCCCGGGGCCATGCGTGACACCCCCCACCCAAGGCTCACCCCAGGAAGGCAGAACAAACCACAGTTCCAGCCCTGCCCCCACTCACTAGTCAGGGGCCTGCAGCTCCTGACTCAGCTTCCCCCATCAAATGGGGGCTCGTCCTGCCCCACCCAGGTAGGAGACCCGAGCTTCCAGGCTCATGGGAGTGCGTGCGTGCATCTCACGCCCCAGTCACGTGGGTAGCAGGCGTGCGTGGGCGGGGCAGAGCTGGGTGACAAGCCGTGTCCCAACACCCTCAGGCTCCCGAATGGGACTTTTCAGGGGTGAGGGCCCAAAGAAGGGAGGGGGAGGCAGGGGCTGCGTCACTCGTGAAGGGGCATCAGGACCCCAGCCCACGCGTGGTCCCACGTCTGAAGTCCACCGGACCAGGAGATTGGTCCAGGCTCACACCCGCTGAGACGGCAGGAGGCAGGGGTGGCACGTGGACAGACATGGGTCCCAGAATCCAGGCAGGGGGAAGGTGGAGGGTGTGGTCTGTTCTAGCTGTACCCGGGCAGGTAGGGCCGGCTGGGTGGGGTGGGGGTGGGGCTGGGAGGAGTTCCTGGGTCTGGGGAGAGGCCAGTGCTCGGGAGTAATCATCTCTCAGGGACCCAGGCAGCCCGCCGCTGTGAGGAGGGGGCAGCAGAGGCCGAGCTTCAGGCCCACCCCGCCTTGGCTGCCCCTCTTAGGCCTGGAGACCTTCAGCCAACCTGCCTGACAGGCTGAGCGCCAGCAGGGAGGTGAGCTGCGTGGGTGTGGGAGTGCGAGAGTGTGTGTGTGTGTGTGTGTGTGTGGTGCACACCAGAGGGGTGTGGTGTCCAAGCTGGGCCCGTGCACTTCAATGGGGTGGGGGCTCCTGGAAAAAAAGAAAAATGTATTGAAATTCTGAGAATCACAGTTCCCCAACACCTGAGCC
>NW_012101810.1:749051-750205 GCF_000951045.1 Mandrillus leucophaeus
GTGGAAAAACGAAGGCTCAGGAGGGGCGGGTAGATTGCCTGGAGGCTCCTGGGATGTCTACACAGCTCTGCCCCATGTTATGTGCAGGGGCCTGCGGCCACCTGCCTTGAAGGCAGTGTGAAACGGGCATGTCATTGAGAGTGGCCCCCCAGTGCCCTCCCGAGGTCCTTCACAGCCACCTGGCAGCCGGTTACAACGTAGACTGAGGCTAAGCACCTCCGCCATCTGGCTAGCTCCTCTGCTGTAAGTCAGATGGCAGCAGCTGTGGAAGGGCCCTGGCCCTCTGCTTTCTGGGCCTGCTCCCAACGTCATAACTCAGGAGCGGCCCCTGCTCCAGTGAGGAGCTATGTGGAGCCGACCGTGGTCGCAGCCAGGGCCGTCTGCTTTAGGAGGACAAGCTACCTGTGGCATTCACCCAGAGATCCAGCTGTAATTGCAGCTCCCAGAAACTCACGGCACGCTGTGAGTAATGAACACGGGGCCCGTGTCTGCCTCTGCGGCCGAGACAGTGGACACTGTTCACTCTTTAAAGCAATGCCCTTGCACCCACACAGTGTGATGTCCAGCACTGTTTTATGCTCAGCTGTGAGGGAACCTCCCCAAGCCTCCCCACCACCCTTTTCCTAAGTGGACGTGGGGGCCTTGGAGGTCAAGAAGAGCCAGTGGGGGCCCTGTTCTTGGCTGTCGTTTCAAGCGGCTTCTCCAGGGGGTTGACAGAGCCCTGGGCCCACGTGGATGGATGATGGCAAATGACCCACGGAGGGAGACAGTGGCACACGGGGACCAGCGGAGTAAGCCGGCCTCGGCTATCTTGTTGAGCACCTGGGAATGGAATTGAAACAGGAACCACGGTAAGTGACTGGAATGAGGGCCTGACTGATGGGAATGAACTAGAGACACCGGCATGATGTGAAAATGACTGAGAGAGGCGCCCTGCCACGCTGGTTTTATAGTTTGGCATCACAGCGAGAAAAACAACAAAACCCATCTTGCGTGTGGTGAAGGGCGGCTCAGGCAGCGAGAGGGTGCGTAAATTCCAAAACAACTGCGAGAAGACCAGAGGCGCCGGAGCTCTGGGGATTCGGAGTCATTTTCAGAAATAAGGCCGGGCGCAAGGTCCATGCCTGTAATCCCAACACTTTGGGAGGCCGAGG
>NW_012101810.1:752400-761546 GCF_000951045.1 Mandrillus leucophaeus
GGCGTCTGGCCCAGGGCCTGCTCCTCCTGGCTGTAGGGGCTGCTCCCCGGTCCCAGTGAGGAGGGGGCGTGTGGATCACCAGGAGGCCACACTGCCTGCCCGCCCCACTTGGCTCCCAGGAGGCCATGCCCGTGGACAGGAGCCGGGGGCATCCCAGAAGCAGAGCTGGGAGGACGTGGAGCCCCATCCCTGTCACCTCCCGCTCACACCCGGGGCTGCCGTGTGGGTGGACTGCTGGCCAGGGCCCCCAGGGGAGGGCCACGGGACTGGGTGGGGCAGGCCTGGGAAGCCGGGTGTCAGAGATGCGTGCCCACCGGTCACCTCTTCCCCCTGGTGTGCAGCTCAGCCTGGGACACCGAATGAGCCAGCCTGGGAGGCAGCTCCCAGGCGCCCCGAGTTCCACCCAACAGTGAAGGAGGCAGGCAGGGGGTACGCCGTACCTGTCTGCGTCTGCAGAGAGGTGGGCAGGCAGGGGTTAAGGGGGTGGGTACCAGCAGAGCAGCCGGCCCGGAACTGGGGAGCAGTGCCTAGGACCTCAGCCGGGTTTCTCATGAGGGCAGGAGGTGGCTGTGCCAGGGCCAGGGTGTGGGACTGGCTGGGCGGCGTCTCAGCCTCCCCACAGCTCCAGACACCTGGACACAGTGAACAATGGTCAGAGGGCCCCGTCGCCCGGATCTGGGCAGACAGGTCTGTCCTGCGATGGGCTTGGTCAGTGTCCAGCCCCCACCAGGAAAATCAGGCCCAGCCGGCCCTGCCGCCTCCTGTGACTGGGCGCAGAGGCCATGACACCAGTGCCAGGTGAGGCCTCCATCAGCCAGAGAGCCCCGTGGGCAGGTGGCAGAGTGATCAACCTCCCGACTGCCCCTCCTTGGGGACCAGGCCCTGCTCCTGACGTTCCCAGACCAGCACCCTTGGTCCACAGCGCCCGAGCTGGCGCATCCGGCTCTTCTCGCCCTCTTTCCTGCTCCACGAGCCTCCCCGGCGAGACACGGGCCGCACCCTGGCATGAGGTCCTGTGCTGGAGGCTGGGAGGACCATGTGGAGACCAGCCCTCCCCAGACCCCAGGGCAAGGCAAAGTAGGGGGTGCAGTCCCAGGCCCTGCACCACCACAGGGACCTGTGTTCAAACCAGAACGAAGTCAGCAGCAGAAGCCCCGCCCGCTCCCCACAAAGGCCCTGCAACCCCCACAGGGAGTGGAAGGGGGTCCGCACCTCCCCGCAGGGCACCTCCTCACAGGGCACCTCCCCTCAGGGTGCCCCCGCTTCATTAAAGCCAGCAGTGGCCGACCAGGGCAGGAGGAGAGAGGGGCCCTCAGCCAAGACCCACTTCCTCTTGGGGAACCATGTTCTCCGGGCAGTGCCATGGGGTCTGCCCGCCTGGCCGTGGGACGGGAGTGCGGGTTCTGCTTCGGGGATGTGAAGGCCTTGGCCAGGCCTGACCCTTCACCTCCAGACCCAGGCACATCTCAGCTGCAGGCCGAGGGTCAAGGCCTTGGCCGGGGGGCACATGGGACTGCAAGCCGTGGTCTGGCTCTGCCCTCTACCTGCTGGGGGCTGCGGCAAGTCCCTGCCTGGGGGGCTGCCACAAGGCTTGGGAATGGTGGTCCAGCCTCTGTGCTGGCTCCGGATACCCACGAGGCAGGCCCCTCACAGGAGGGCTGGCCCTGATGGAGACGGGTGGGGGTAAGGGAGACACCAGGCCTCAGATTCAGGGTCCCATCCCCACTTGTCCCCCTTTGGGGCTGTGTGACACTCTTCAAGGAATTACTTCAGTGACATTTCAGAACCACAGGGAGTGGAAGGGGGTCAGAACCAACCGATCCACCAGCATTCGTGGGGTGCAGAGAGGCTCCAGCCAGGCCCCCCGCAAACTCTCTGTGGGACTTGGGGCCGGTGTCCTCCCTGGGGAGGAGGAAGGGGACTGGCTGCTCCGTGGGACCCTTTCTCACCGAGGCTGTCCCTCAGTGTGCCCAGAATGGGCCAGGCCTGGGCGGGGGCAGGGGAGGGAGGTGGGGGCTGCAGTGCAGGGCTCAGAGAGCCTTGGAACCTGCTGGGGAGACCCTGGAGCCACCCGTAGACACTGGCAGGGCCAGAACCTGCTGAGAGCCAGGGGGGTGAGGGCAGGACCCATCCCAGGGGCTCAGGAATGGGAGGACTCACATGTCCAGGCAGGTGGTCACTGGGTAGGGGAGAGAGGGAAGCCACACAGTTCAGCACGGTGTGCCCGCATTGTGGGTCTCACTGTGTGCACTCAGCAGCCTCGCAGGGCAGGCATTACTGCTCCCATTTCCCAGGTGGGGACATGGAGGCTGAGGGGTGCACACTGGGGAACGGCGGGGCTGCAGTTCACACCCAGGAACCCTGAGTGTTCGCTTTACTGAATGATCGGGCACCTCGGGCAGGGATTTGGTAGAAACCTTGGTAGTGCCTGGGTCTGCCTGGATGTGGGGACAAAAGAGGCAGATGTGATGGAGACAGAGCTGGGGTGGGGACAGCAGGGACGAGGACAGAAGCAGGCCGGGTGGGGAGCGTAGCCCAGAAGACGGCGGGCAGGTAATAGAGAGAAAGCCGGGGTGGGGACAGAGGCAGGCCGGGTGGGGAACGTAGGCCAGAAGACGGTGGGCAGGTGATGGACAGAGAGCTGGGGTGGGGACAGCAAAGGTGGGGCCAGGACCAGGACCAGGGTAGTGACAGCAGGGGCGGGGACAGGCAGGCCAGGTGGGGAGTGTGGCCCAGAAGATGGGCAGGCAGGCCAGCGCTGACCAAATCCTGTGATCAGTAAACCCACTTTACAGATGAGAAAACAGAGGCCCAGAGAGGCAAAGGCGCCTGCCAAGTTGGCCAAGGCCATAGGCAAGACAAAGGGCCAAGGGCCGAGGACGTCTCTGAGTGACGTGGTCAGAAAGCTGGAGAAGGAAGGGTCAGTGGAGATGGCAGAGGCCTCCTCTCTTTTCAGGGCTTCAGGTTTATAAAAGGCCTGTGAGGCCCAGTGCTGGGGAGAAGGGATACAGCCAAGGCTGCCTGACAAGGCAAAGTCATTTCCTCGAGTGTGCAAGAGCGCCTGACTTCAGGGCCAGAGCCCGGGCTCTCGGGACGCCTTCCTAGAGGCAGCAGCTAAACAAGGACGTGCCAGGGTAGGGCGGCTGTGAGAACAATGAGGAAACCACGCTGGACCTGCCCCCACCATCAGGGCAGGGGGCAGCCTTGACTGAAGGGGCTTCTAAGGGTCAGGGACCCTCAGGAGCCATGAACCAGCTCAGGGTGACACCAAAGACCCTGCACCCACACTCCCCGCTGGCACAGCTGTGGGCCGAGGAGATCCACAGGCCTCCCTGCCCAGAGCCCAGCTGGCCTTGTAAGAAAACCCCACCTTTTCCCACAGAGGATCTGCCTCTGGCGGAAGGCAGAGCTTTGGAGGTCCCTCGATCTGTGTCCCGGGCCCAAGCCCTGAGCCTCCCCAAAGCCAGAGCCCTCCCAGAAGCCTGACTCTGGTGGCTCCAGCCAGAAAGGTCCTGCTGACATCTAACCACAGTGCTTCCTGCTGTCTGCACAGCCATTCTCACCATCAGCCTGGGGAGGGGCCTGGGGCTGGAAGCAAATCAAGCAGGGGCTGGGGCCTCAGTGTCCCTGCCTGTAGCATGAGCGAGTTGGATAAAGTACTTCTCGGTCCCTCCAGCTCTGTGCACGCCCAGGCACCAAAGTCTTCACCCTTCAAAGCCCCCAGCCATCCTGACTTCATAGTTGTCCGAGACGGTGATCCCGACACTTACAGCCAGAGGGCGACATCCGCACGCGCTGAGCCGTCCGCCTGGGGCTCTGCGGGGCGGGAGGGAGGCGGGGAGGTGGGGGAGGGGGGAGTTGTACCTGTGGCTGCAGCAGGAACGCAGCTGGACGGAAGTTGGGGACCGCCTTCCAGCACCCCTGCCTGGCCAAGGAGAGACCTTAGCCCACAGGGCCACCGCCTCAGCCGGACAGCCCCCCACCGCAACCCCCGTGCCCCGAGCATGGACAGGGCACGGCTCTAGGCTCTGGGGCTCCCGCAGAGGGAGGACCAGCAGCAAACACAAGACAGGTGGATAGGAAGTCGCACACGCACTGAGGACGGTGATGGGACAGCGGGGATGGTCTCTCCAGGGGTGACACCTGAGGCTGCAGGACAGCAGGGTTGGTTGGTTCAGAAGGTCCCGGCCTGGGGAGCAGGCGGGCTCCGGGAGGGCCCTGCCAGGGTGTGCACGCTGTGGCTCTGGGCCCAGGCCCAGGCGGGCACTGATGGGGAGGTCAGGCAAGGCGGGCCTGAGAGCTGGGCACGACTTCCTGAGCTTGTTCCCCACCTGAAAGGCTCCCTGGAGGGACAGCGTCGGTGGAGGGGTTGGGGAGAGCAGGCAGGGTGTTCCAGGGATGGATGGGCCTCAGCCTGGGCCCTGCACGGACCCCTCGAGGATGCTGGACATGTGGATGCGCCCCTCGTTCCCATCTCTAAAAGGGGAACAGGCCGGACACGGTGGTTCATGCCTGAAATCCCAGCACTGTGGGAGGCTGAGGTGGGCAGATCACCTGAGGTCAGGAATTCAAGACCAGCCTGGCCAACATGGCAAAACCCCATCTCTACTAAAAATACAAAAATTAGCGAGGTATGGTGGTGCGCGCCTGTAATCCCAGCTACTCGGGAAGCTGAGGCAGGAGAATCACTTGAACCCGGGAGGTGGAGGTTGCAGTGAGCAGAGATCATGCCACTGCACTCCAGCCTGGCGACAGAGTGAGACTCCGTCTCAAAAAAGAAATAAATTAAAAATAAAAGGAGAGCAGTGGCTCCCGTCATTCCAGGCTTGACCCCTTGAGCCCTGTTGCCCAGGGCTGTGGGAGGGTAGGAGACGAAGGACAAGGAGCGTGTGGATCTGTTGCGGGCACGGAGCAGGACTTGGTAATGGTGGCCCTGGTGGCATGAGCCCAAGCGTAACCAGAACAGGACAAGAGGTAGGACTGAGGGCCCACATCCCTCTCCCAGGAGCTGGGGTGGGTGAGTTTTTTCCACAGGGGCCTCTGCATGGGGGTGACAGGGACCCTCAGGGTCCCCAACCCCTTGCCAGACTCCGAAGGGTCCGGGGACTGTGCTGTCACTCCTCGAGTCCTGCCTTGACACACAAAGACTAGAAATATTTCCTTTTTTTTTTTTTGAGACAGAGTCTCCCTCTGTCCCCAGGCTGGAGTGCAGTGGTGTGATCTCAGCTCACTGCAGCCTCCGCCTCCTGAGTTCAAGCGATTCTCCTGCCTCAGACTCTTGAGTAGCTGGAATTACAGGTGCGTGCCACCACACCTGGCTAATTTTTGTGTATTTAGTAGAGACAGGGTTTCACCATGTTGGCCAGGCTAGTGTCGAACTCCTGACCTCAAGTGATCCGCCCACCTTGGCCTGCCAAAGTGTTGAGATGACAGGCGTGAGGTACCGCGCCCGGTCCAGAAAACTTGAATGTTTTCAACACACCTCTTGGGGCACAGATTTATTTTTTCAATTCAGATGAAGTTCACATAACATCAGTTTACCCAGGTTTAAGTGAACAATTCGGTGGCAGTAAGTCCATCCGCAGTGCTGTGTGCTGCCGCCTCTACCTCATTTCGGGACCCCGTCACCCCCCAAAAGAAACCCCGTACCATTAGCTCTCCACTTCTCCTCCTGCAGCCCGCCCCTCCTTGGCCTGCTGCAGACCTCTCCCACCTGTCCCCGCCGGGTGGCAACTGCCTGGCCGTCTGGCACAGGCAGGTGAGGGCGCCAGGCGGTCAGCAGTTTCCTGGGAGCCAGCTGCCACCCAGCAAACAGACAGGAGGATAGAGTGTCAGCCGTGGGAGGGGACAGGAGGAGACAGGCCTGCAGCCTGGGGCCCAGGTGGGCCACTGGGGACATGAGGCACTGGCCGCCCCGCCCCAGCCTGGCACAGCCCTTCAGATCCCGGCCTTGCCCCACCCACAGTGGCCACCAGTGGGGGCCACGTGGCCATGAGAATGACCAGCTAGGCTTCCCTGGAGGCTGGGCCTCCCCAGACTGGGCCAGGTGCTTCCTGCCAGCAAAGGTAGAGCCGGGCACTGTGACCGCAGACCAGAGGGAGAGGAGGAGGCTGGACTGGGCTGTGAGTGTGGGAGAGGGTGAACTCAGGACCCCAGCAGGTTTGTAGGAGACGGAAGAACAGGCGCCTGCGGCTGCCGAGAACCCCAGCAAAGCCGGGCTCCCAGGCGGGCGGGCAGGTGCCGGGGAACCAGTGAGGGCCGCTCCTCCCATGGGGCTGGTTGCACACCTTCTGCCGGGGCAGGCAGTGCTGGTCTGCGCCTGCTCCCCAGACCTCCCGGGCAGGCAGGGCGGCAGGGGTTCCCCTCTTCCACCCCACTGGAAGACAGTCTTTGTCTCCTAAGAAGCAGGCTCCCTGCAAACCTGAGACTTGGAGGTGGAAGCTGGTTTTACAAGGGGGAACCGAGGTGGGGCCCTAAGGTCACAGGTGGCTGATGGGGTGAGCCTGGATGGCTGAGCTTGGAGCAGGGAGGGAGCTGGGCCTGGCGCTGGTGTCCCTGTGCGGGGCGCGGCCTGGCGGGTGGTTCAGCCTCTCACTGTCTCCTCCCTCCCCGGCTGCTTCCTGCTGCTGGGAACCGGCACCTTTGCCCTCACTCCTCCCGGTGTGTGTCCTTCCTCCCTCTGCAGATGAGTAATGTCTCAGGGATCCTGGAGACAGCTGGTGTCCCCCTGGTGTCAGCGACCTGGCCGCAGCCCAACCCCTCGCCGGCCGTGCCAGCTGGGCCGCAGATGGACCACATGGGGAACGGCTCCCAGGGGGCCCCCTGGCTCTTCCTCACCTCCGCGCTGGCCCGAGGTGTCTCAGGAATCTTCGTGTGGACTGCCCTGGTGCTCACCTGCCACCAGGTAAGCCCTCCCGCCCCCGAGCCTCCTTCAGGACCCCGGTCTCCATGGGACGTGGCCGTGGCTCAGCCCGGCCCCGCTGGGTGCTGCTGCTACAGATGCTGTCAGAAGTGGGATTGGCCAGGGCACGGGGGAGGGGATGAGCTTCCCCAGGACGTGGCGTGTAGGAGCTGGGCCTGAAAATGGGGAGGTCCCTGCCAGACTGAGGGCAGAGCACCCACCAGGCATCCCTGGCTATTTCACAGGCTCCTCACCCGGCTCCCTGAGGTCAGCAGTGTGGTCCCATTTCACAGACAAGAAGACTGAGTCTCAGAGAGACCAGAGGCCTTTCCCAAGCTCACGTAGTTGAAAAGGGTTAGGGGCCTTCTCCCTCCAGAGGTGTGGCACCCTGGAGAAGGCTGGTGGGGGGTTGGCAGGGGGTTGGACTTTGCTCTGTAGGGAGCTGGGGAGCAAAGGTCACAGCTTGGCTGGAGGCACTGGAACTCCTGTGTGGGAGACAGGCGAGAAGCAACTTCCTCAAGCCCCAAGCCACATACACAGCCCCCGACCCGCAGCAGTCCCCAGGTGGGAATAGAACAGCCCCCAGGTAGAGAAGTGGCCAGGCGCGGTGGCAAGGAAGGGCCAGGCAAGGGCAAGGAGGAAGTGGTGCCCGAGGGTAGGGGGTGGGCAGAGAGGGCAGAGGGTCAGGGACGGGACCCACCTAAGAGCCTCGGATACACAGAGAGGCCAGGGCAGTGTGTGCAGGGGTGGGGTGGGAAGGCGTGTACAGGCCAGCGAGGGCCACACAGCTGCAGGGGTTTGTCCAGAGCCCTTGACCCCAGTGTGGGGAGGCAGCTTTCACGGGGTGCTGGGAGCCCAGGAAGGCTGTGGAGGGCTGGGCTGAGAGCAGAGCTGCTCCCCGGGTGCACGGGGCACTGGTGTAGGGAATGGATCTGTAGGTGAGCCAGGGCAGGGGGCCATCAGGAGACTGGCAGGCAGGGACCCCGATGGCCACAAGCCTCCGAGGTAGCATCTCCGTGATAGCTGATTAGCTGCTTATTCGCTGGGCATGGAGGCCTGCACCAGTAGTCCCAGCTACTAGGGAGGCTGAGGTGGGAGGATCGCTTGAGCCCAGTTCAAGGCTGCAGTGAGCTGTGACCAGATAACCAGAACCAAAGGTAGACGTGTATGAGTGTGGGCCTGGAGGGTGCAGAGCCGCAGAGATGGTGCCGAGGCAGGCCCTTCCTGTAAGGCCATCAGAGAGGGCTTCCTGGAGGAGGCCGTCTTTGCGCTGTAATCCTGGGAACCGGCTGTGTGTGTGCGGCTATAGTGTGGCTTCAGCTTCATGGGGCCTCGCGGTCAAGACAGGGCTCATGGAAACCCCTTGAGCTGGAGTTCAGGCCCTGTCCCACCCCTGAGCCCACCTCCAGAGCCACCCTTGAGTGAGGAGTCCCAGGCAGGACACAGAGTGGCTGGATCCCCCTTGCTTTATACATGGGAGGACCAGGGCCGGAGAGGACAGTGGCTTGTCAAGGTCACCCAGCCAGACAGCGCCAGCCCCGGGAGAGGTCTCCTGATGGCTGGTCATGTCGTCCCTCCCAGGCACCGGCGGGGAGTGTGTGACTGATAAGAGTCTGTTCCTGCCGCCAACCTCCCCCAACTCCCTGAGCTGCACCCCAAGCAGCCAGGTGCACGTCGCTTCTGCTTGCCTGCCGCCGCTCACGCATCTCCTCCAGAAAGCCTTCCACACGGGCCCCCGTGCACCCAGCTCCCAGGCTCGGCTGACCCTGTCTGAAAGGGTCCTCAGACAGGACCCTTTGTTGTGTCCTCACAGAAAACTTGGAAAATCGGTCGGGCACGGTGGCTCACGCCTGTAACCCCAGCATTGTGGGAGGCCAAGGCGGGTAGATCGCCTGAGGTCAGGAGTTCGAGACCAGCCTGGCCAACATGGGGAAACCCCGTCCCTACTAAAAATACAAAAATGAGCCAGGCATGATGGTGCGTGCCTGTAATCCCAGTTACTCGGGAGGCTGAGGCAGGAGAATCACTTGAACCCAGGAGGCGGAGGTTGCAGTGAGCTGAGATCCAGCCACTGCACTCCAGCCTGGGCGACAGAGCGAGACTCTGTCTCAATAAAAAATAATAATGATAATTAAAAATAAATAAATAAATAAATAAATACAGGGAAAATCTAGAAAGTTTAAAGGCAAACATTATAATCACCCATATTTTTTCCCAGGTTTTCCTTTTTTTTTTTTTTTTTTTT
>NW_012101810.1:761695-784129 GCF_000951045.1 Mandrillus leucophaeus
CCTCCTGGGTTCACGCCATTCTCCTGCCTCAGCCTCCCGAGTAGCTGGGACTACAGGCGCCTGCCACCACGCCCAGCTAATTTTCTGTATTTTTTAGTAGAGACGGGGTTTCACTGGGTTAGCCAGGATGGTCTCGATCTCCTGACCTCGTGATCCGCCTGTCTCGGCCTCCCAAAGTGCTGGGATTGGCTTTCATTTTTTTTAGGCAAGATCTCACTCTGTGGCCCAGGCTGGGATGCAGCGGCATAATCATTGCTCACTGCAGCCTCTGCCTCGCGCATTTAAGCCGTCCTCCCACCTCAGCCTCCCAAGTAGCTGGGACTACAGGCACCCGCCACCACACCTGGCTAATTTTTGCATTTTTTAGCAGAGATGGGGTTTGCCCTGTTGGTCAGGCTGGTCTTGAACTCCTGAGCTCAGGTACTCCGCCCGCCTCGGCCTCCCAAAGTGCTAAGATTACAGGGGTGGGCCACCGTGCCCGGCCCCTAGGGAGGGACAAATTCTTAGGAATCAAAGGGTGCACGTCCTTTGGATGCCCCCACAGCAAAAGCCAACCTGCCTTCTGAGAGTCTGCCCAGCCCAGGACCAGGACATGTCCCCTCCCCGTTCCCCGGGTTGGACACTTAACTGGGCTCCAGAAATGCCTGCTGAATGAAGGAATGAGTGAGAGTTCCCTTTCCCAGGCTAGGAACAAACAGGACCCTCACTCATGCCCAAGGAAGTCATTCAGAAAAAAAAAAGATCTATTGTACAACATGGTGACTACTATAAATAACAATGTATTCTATCCTTGAAAATTGCTAAAAGAGTACATTTTACATGTCCTCCCTGCAAAGAAATGCTAAGTATGGGAGATAATGGAGATGTTAATGGGTTTGACTCAGCCATTCCCCATGAACACACATATCAGACATCGTACTGCACACTGTAAATGCATACAAATTTGATTTGCCAATTTAAAAAATAAATTTTAGGCCAGGTGTAGTGGCTCATGCCTGTAGTCCCAGCACTTTGGGAGACGGAGGCAGGAGGATTGCTTGAGCCTAGGACTTTGAGACCAGCCTGGGCAACACAGTGAGACCCCGTCTGTACGAAAAATACAAAAATTAGCCAGGCAAGGTGGTGCACACCTGTAGTCCCAGCTGCTCAGCAGGCTGAGGTAGGAGGATCACTAGAGCCTGGGAGTTTCAAGGCTGCAGTGAGCCATGATTGTGCCACTGCACTCCAGCCTGGGCAACTGAGCGAGACTATGTTTCTCAAAAAAATAATTTTTTTTTTTTTTGAGACAGGGTCTCGCTCTGTTGCCCAGGCTGGAGTTCAGTGGCGCAATCTTAGTTCACCGAAACCTCCACCTCCCAGGCTCAAGTGATTCTCCTGCCTCAGCCTCTTGAGTAGCTGGGATTACAGGCGCACGCCATCACACCTGGCTAATTTTTGTATATTTAGTAGAGACGGGGTTTCACCATGTTGGCCAGGCCGGTCTTGAACTCCTGACCTCAAATGATCCACCCACCTTGGCCTCCCAAACTGCTGGGATTACAGGTGTGAGTCACCACGCCCAGCCATAAAAAGTAAATTCTTAAGATATGTATTATTTTTAGTTGTAATCAGAAATATGTATTTAATGTATACTTACACGTTCATACTTATATGAACTTTTATAGTAAAGAAGTATAAAAGTATGCATCTGATTACAATAGGCAAATAATTTATTTTCTCTAATTGTAATAAGGATGCCCATTGTAGAAAACTACAAAATGCAAACATAGAAGGTGCCTGGTGGCCCGCGCCCACCCCACCTCCTTCCCGGCTCACCTGGGCTGGTGCAGGGGTACCGGGCAGGCCCGGCTCTCACCTGAACCCTCCCACGCCCACCCCCACCTCCTTCCCGGCTCACCTGGGCTGGTGCAGGGTACCAGGCAGGCCCGGCTCTCACCCAAACCCTCCTGCGCCCAGATCTACCTGCACCTACACTCCTACACAGTGCCACAGGAACAGCGTTATATCATCCGCCTGCTCCTCATCGTGCCCATCTATGCCTTCGACTCCTGGCTCAGCCTCCTCCTCCTGGGAGACCACCAGTACTACGTCTACTTTGACTCTGTGCGGGACTGCTATGAAGGTGGGCGCTGGGTGGCATCCGTCGGGGGAGCGGAGGGAGAGACTCCCCGGGGCCTGCATGCATGGACACACTTCCGTGGCCAGCCCCCAGGGCACCCCACTCTCCCTGCCCCTGTTGGAGGGGCTGCCAGGACAGCTGGGGTTAGTGGCGCTGGCAGGCCTGGAACCCATGACCCCACAGCCTCCGTGCAAGGGGCTCGGTGGACCTGCCCTGGCCTGGGGTGAAAGCGGGGCCCCTGAAGGAGCACCCTGACCCTCTCAGGCTGCCCCGCTGGGGATGGGGCCCATCAGGAGCCTCTTGCTGTGTGACCTGCCAGGCCTGGCCCCTCCCGAGCCTCCTCCTGTCCTGGTGAGATGGGCGCCACGGGGTCCCGGTGCGGCTCAGGACTCACGGCCGGTCCCCCTCTGCACTCCCGGCAGCCTTTGTCATTTACAGCTTCCTGAGCCTGTGTTTCCAGTACCTGGGAGGCGAGGGTGCCATCATGGCTGAGATTCGTGGAAAGCCCATCAAGTAAGCGTCTCACCCCAGAGCCCACACACCCCACACACCTGGGACTGGGCGCCTGGGCGGCACTGGGGCTGCATTCTCCCGCACCGGCTCAGGGATGTCCCCCACAGGTCCAGCTGCTTCTACGGCACCTGCTGCCTCCGGGGCATGACCTACTCCATCGGGTTCCTGCGCTTCTGCAAGCAGGTGAGGGGATCCGCCCAGCCCTGCCCGCCCTCCTCCCACCTGGCCAGCCCAGCGCCACCCTACCCAGTGTCAGGGGGCTGCTCACTGCTGGCTGCCCCAACCCCCATTCCTGGGCCCCTGGGGGACCTGGCCCCAGGCCCACTGGGTGCCATCGCCCCCAGGCCACTCTGCAGTTCTGCCTGGTGAAACCCGTCATGGCCGTCACCACTATCATCCTCCAGGCATTTGGCAAATACCACGACGGGGACTTCAAGTAAGGCGGGAGCTGCGGGGACACCTGGCATGAGGTGGGCACTGGGTCTCCCGGGGCACAGGAGTGGGGCCCAGCGAGGCGGACTTGGCGTCCAGCTGGGCTCAAGTAAGGTGGGAGCTTCAGGGGTGCCTGGCATGAGGTGGGCACTGGGCCGGGGCCCGGCAATGGGGCCCAACGAGGCGGGCTTGGCGTCCAGCTGGGCTAGGGACCCCACCCAAGACAGGTACCCACTTCCTCTCCACAAGGACCTCAGTGCCTGCCAAGGCCAGGGGCCTGGACCTCCCCTCACAGGACATGGCCGGGGTGAGTCTGGCGTCTGTGCCAGCGTCTGTGCTGAGGACCTCAGGGCTTCTGGCCAGGCAGTGATGGCCCCAGCCCCCGCCCAGCCTTGAGCACTCTTGGTATTAAAGACACCTGGGCCAATGGGGCCAAGGTCCACCCCGACCTGTTGTCTGAGCAGATAGCCAGCCACCCAGCACAGGAAGGACCCCTGCCAAGGTCCACATGCATGCTCACCAATACCACACACATGCTCACACACGGACACATGTGCTTTCACCTGTGCACACACATCACACAGGTGCATCACATGTTCACACATGCACACAGCATGTGCGCAAACCATGCACACACCACAACCACACACATATGTACACTCACATGCACGCAATGTGTGCACATACACAATGCACCCCATGTGCACACGACATCTGTGCACACACACATATGTGCACACACACGGGAATGACACCTGTGTGTCCACCACATAGAGGACCTTCAGGCAGTGGCCAGGTGGACAGGGTTGGGAGGCAGCGTTCCGGCAGAGGCAGCCTGGATGCTGCCTGCACAGAGGATGGGATCCTGGGACAAGGAGGAGCAGGGCCAGTAGAGAGAATGGCCGCGTGTCCCTGCCCTACCCCTGCATAGGCCCCCCAGCCACCCCCAGCTCCCCACGCTCTCCTGCAGGCCCTGAAGTGAGGATCAGATCGGGGCCAGGATCCCTGCAGGGCCCATGCTCCCAAGCTCAGGGTGGGAGCCAGGCCGAGGGTGCGGTGGCGGTGGCGGCTCTAGGGTGGGGAGGGTGGCGGGGTCGTGGGGCTGCCCTGACCACAGCTCCCGTCTGTCCCAGTGTCCGCAGCGGCTACCTCTATGTGACCCTCATCTACAATGCCTCTGTCAGCCTCGCCCTCTACGCCCTTTTCCTCTTCTACTTCACCACCAGGGAGCTCCTGCGGCCCTTCCAGCCTGTCCTCAAGTTCCTCACCATCAAAGCCGTCATCTTCCTGTCGTTCTGGCAAGGTGTGTGGGGCAGGGATGCTGCCGAGGCGGGGGCTGCAGTCCAGAGAGCCTGGGGTCACCTCACGCCCCCTTCCCCAGCTCCCCCGAGCTTCAGTTTCCCCAGCGGCAGCACAGGTCAGCTGGAAGCCAGGGTAGAGCCTGCGGGCACAGGGGGAGTGGGGAGGTCCTGCCAGCAGGTCTGGGCCCACAGTCAGTGGGGAGAGGTCGCACAGAGGCCACACTGGCATTTCCTGAGTCCCGGTCCCTGCCAGGCCAGGGAACTCACAGCCCACCTTGGCAGAGGAGGATGGCCACCAGACAGGGAGGAGCTGGGGACGGGCCCAAGGTTTGGGGCTGGAGGGGCAGGGCAGGCCCGGGAGAGCTCCTGAGCACCTGTTGTGCTGAGACCCCCGACTTTGGAGGCGCCTTGCCCCCCTGAACCTCAGTCTCCTGGGGTGGGACGAGACCACACGGACAGGGTCATGGCACCTGTCAGAGGAGCCGCTGCAAGGTTCAGGACCCCCAACTTTGGAGGCGCCCTGCCCCCGAACCTCAGTCTCCTGGGGTGGGACGAGACCACATGGACAGGGTCACGGCGCCTGTCAGAGGAACCACTGCGGGGTCCGGGGCCTCTTCCTCCCCTGCAGACCCCATCCGGGGCTGGGGCTGAGCAGCCGTGGCATCCGCAGGGCTGCTGCTGGCCGTTCTGGAGCGGTGCAGGGTCATCCCAGAGGTGGAGACCAGCGGTGGGAACAGGCTGGGGGCCGGCACACTGGCCGCTGGCTACCAGAACTTTATCATCTGCGTGGAGATGCTGTTTGCCTCCGTGGCCCTGCGCTATGCCTTCCCCTGCCAGGTGTACGCAGAGAAGAAGGAGAATTCACCAGGTACGCTCTGCCTTCCAGCCAGGGCGCACAGCCCTGCCCTGGGCACCGGGTCTGTGTCCGTGCCACTCTCAAGGCCCAGGAATGCCAGCTCGCTGGGCAGGGAGACGGCCAAAGGGCATCCGGCTCCGGACAGGGACTTGGGCTGTGTGGGGTCCAGATGGGCCCAGACCCCGATGGTGATGGGGGATGGGTGTCCCCTGCCAGGCACGCCCCCCATTAGGGCGGGGACAGCCTGTGGCCTGCCTGGCTTCTCATCAGTCATTGTGGAGATACCAGGGTGCCCACCCCAGGCCAGCCAAAGGCGTACTCCGCTGCTTGGAGCCCCTCGGAAACTCTAGGGGACGTGGTCCTTGGCAGGGGTCTGGCCAGGAATAGGCCTGGTGCTGGGTGGAGCAAGCTGGGCTGGGGTCCAGGGGTCTGGGGTCACCCTCCGCTGGCCCAGGCCAGACCTGGACATGCAGGAGCCACAGCCCTGGGCATCCTGGGAGGCGGGGCTGAGGGGGCTTGTCCGGCGGGGGCTGGAGCACAGTGGGGGATGGTGGGGCTCATACGCTGCCCTCCTCCAGCACCCCCGGCACCCATGCAGAGCATCTCCAGTGGCCTCAGGGAGACAGTGAGCCCCCAGGACATTGTGCAGGACGCCATCCACAACTTCTCCCCCGCCTACCAGCACTACACGCAGCAGGCCACGCAGGAGGCGCCCAGGCCGGGCACCCACCCCGGCAGCAGCTCTGGCAGGGGTAGGAAGAGCCGGAGCCTGGAGAAGCGGATGCTCATCCCCTCGGAGGACCTGTAGGGGGACCTTGGCCGCTGGTGCTTTAGGGACCCAGGTTGCCCATGCCTCTGGGGAAGAACAGGGCCCCCCACCCATCAACCCTGCCAAAGGTGGGGGCCTCTCCTGAGAGCCCTCCTGCGAGGCCCTCGGAGCCCATTTCCCATCCTCCCTCCAGCCCGAGGGTCAGGGCACCTGATGGCCCTGCCAGGCACCCAGGTGGGCCCGCCGCCCAAGGAGAGGGCACCTGAGCCAATCGGAAGAGCCTGGGGACCCCGGGATCACCTGGCCATCAGCCCCAGGGGCCACCGTGGGGCAGGGAGTCAGCGTGGCTGCCGGGCCTTGGCTGTATGGGCCCCACGGGAGCTATGAGTGGGCCAGACTCCCTGACTCAGGAGACAGACAGCGCACGGATCCCAGGCTGGGCAGCTGGAGGGAGGGGCGCCGGGGTGCTGGGCAGCCGGGCCCTGACACAGTCAGCAGCTCCGGGTGCCGCAGACCGGTGAGGTCCACACAAGCTGGCCAGGGCTGGGCCTCCTCGGAGCCTGCTGTGGCCATCGTGGGCAAGTGGAGAAGGGCCCACATGTCTTCACACACCAGCCACAGGGGAGCCCTGGCCAGGCGCCCACCCAGGGGAGCGTGTGCCTGGAATGGGTCGTGGAACCACCGGGTGCCCATGAGGCTGGCCAGCACCGTGGGGCTGTGGGAAGTGCTCTAATTTATATTTAAACACCTTGGATTTTCTTTTCTTTTTTTTTTTTTTTTGAGACGGAGTCTTGCTCTGTGGCCCAGGCTGGAGTGCAGTGGCGCGATCTCGGCTCATTGCAAGCTCCGCCTCCCGGGTTCATGCCATTCTCCTGCCTCAGCCTCCCAAGTAGCTGGGATTACAGGCGCCCGCCGCCACACCCGGCTAATTTTTTGCATTTTTAGTAGAGATGGGGTTTCACCATGTTAGCCAGGATGGTCTTGATTTCCTGACCTCGTGATCCGCCCGCCTCGGCCTCCCCAAGTGCTGGGATGACAGGCGTGAGCCACCTCGCCTGGCCTAAACACCTTGGATTTTCTACTGCGTCTTGGCTTCTGTTCCCGCAGAGCCTGAGCCTGAGGAGCAGGATGTGGTGGGGGTCACAGAGTCTGCATGCGGGAAAGGGGTCCCACCTGACTGGGGTGGGCAGACTCGTGGCCCAGGGCAGTGCAGGGCAGAGGCTGGGCTGTGAGATCACAGCTGCCGCCTTTCTGCTGGGAGCCTCTGCTTCCTCCAGAATGGGCCTTGTGCCAGCCCCACTCATGGCGAGGGGACAAGGCCGTGAGAGCAGGGCCCTGAGTACCTGGGGGGGCACTCCCGGGGGGCACAGAGGGGGCTCCCGCCTGGGCACCTGCCTCCTCCCCTTCTCTTCTTCCTCCACGTGCCAGGTGGGGCCCTGGGTTTGAGGAGCCGAGCTTCAGACACGTGCCCTGTCCTCAGGAAGCTGGAGGCGCCTAAGAGGCCTTGGAAATCCTGGCGGCGAGAACAACAGCCGCCCAGGAACTAAGGGGGCTTCTGGAAGGACACACAGCTGGCCCAGGGCGAGGGGTGTCACTGCAGGGCACCCTCCAGGCCCAGGGCCCCTCAGGGGACAGTGCAGTGACCTGGCCTGCAGGTGGCAGTCAGTTCTGTGTATCTGGGGCCCACAGCACAGGTTGGGTGGGGGCTCGGGCAGGGGCAGCAGAAGTGGGCAAGGCCTGGGGGGCTCAGGCACTGGGCATGGAGAGCAGACAGGAAGGCCCAGTGGGTACCACCCGGGGACCGCGGCTCCCACCTGTGCTGCCCCCACCCATGGCTACGGCCACCGGGAACAGCAGGACCTGGAGTCTCCGAGGGACTCAGCAAGGCGGGCACGGACCAGTGGGGTCCAGGCAACAGAGGGCCAGCTCCCAGCCTCTTGCTTCCTGGGCTGGGGACATGGGGATCTAAGGCCAGTGGGTCTGCAGGGCCTGGCCGGGCTGCCTGATAGGCCGAGCTCCTCCCTGCGTGGCTGCAAAGATGCCCACCTGCCTTATTGGACCCCCACAGGGAGAGACCCACCAGGCAGCCCCCGTGTCTCACTCTGTCAGCAGGTGGGGGCGTGGTGCTCCCCGGGGACCTGCTGCCAAGGGCCAGTTTCTGGAGGCTGGGGGCACTGGCCAGACGCTAGGCTTGCTCTGCCCTTGCCCTGGGGAAGGCCACCCCATTAGAGATCGAGTTGCTGAAATCTGTGTTTGGAGGGTGCGTGGCCGAGGGCTCCCCTTCTGGAGACCCAGACACCACGTGGGCTCCCGGTGGCAGAGGCTGAGGTGCTGGGGGCTGAGCTCCTATGTCAGCAGCCCCTCAGGCCTGCGGTTTAGGACAGGGGAGAAGTCAGTTTCCGCCAAATGCCCACTTGGACCAGCCAAGGACTGTGCCAGGAAACTGACACGCTCAGCGCTCACGCCAGCTGGGACGGCGACTGAGCCCAGAGAGATGGAGCAAGTTGCCTGGGGTCACAGAGCAGGGACTCGGACACCAGGAACTGGCTCCACAGAGGCCCTCTCTCCGCCCTGCCTCCTGAGCCTCACAGATGCCTCTGCCCGCGGGTGAGGCTGGCGTCACGGAGCAGGGACTGGGACACCAGGAGTCGGCTCCACAGAGGCCCTCTCTCCCCCCGCTGCCTCCTGAGCCTCACAGACGCCTCTGCCCGCGGGTGAGGCTGGGGTCACAGAGCAGGGACTCGGACACCAGGAGCCGGTTCCACAGAGGCCCTCTCTTCGCCCTGCCTCCTGAGCCTCACAGACGCCTCTGCCCGCGGGTGAGGCTGGGGTCACAGAGCAGGGACTCGGACACCAGGAGCCGGTTCCACGGAGGCCCTCTCTCCCCGCTGCCTCCTGAGCCTCACAGACGCCTCTGCCCGTGGGTGAGGCTGCTCTGCTTCTTTCCAACACGACTCAAAGGAAAGCCCCGAGGGCTGAGCCCGCTTGGCGTGGACAGAGGCAGTGTGGGGCGGTCCAGGCCAGGGCTCAACCCGCCTCGAGAGGGAGCGTGGGCTCATGAGAGGGGGAAGGACAGAGACCAGCGTGGTTCCAGTGTCATCATCGCTGCAGAAAAAGGGGTTTCCCGGTGACAGGCCCCGACAGAGGAGTGGGCCTCGAGGCAGGCAGGAGCCACGTGTCTTGGCCCAGTGCCCCCACCAACCTCTCTAACCTCTCCTGCCTCAGTGTCCTCGTCTGGGAGATGGTCCAGCTGAAAATCCCCAGCATCCACAAGAAAGGGTAGAAGCCCTGGGGGCCCTGGCCTGGCCCGGGTGCAGGCTGCACGGCTGGGCGGGGTGGCGTCTCCTCTCACAGCTTCCCTGTCTGTCCGTGGCCTCCAGGAGCCCCACACGGGGCTGGGGCTCTGTGCCCCCAACTCACACCCACCAGCTCCCCCAGGAGGAGCAGGCTGGGCCCAGAGCCGCAGGGTGGGCCACAGGGGAGGTCTGACTTAGCTGGGGAAATTGCCATCCCTGCCATTGCGTGACAAGCTCAGGCTGCTGTGGCCCCAGCACAGATTCAACCCTCACCGCGGCACGCGCCAGCTGCTGCAGTCACCTCCACGCCCACCTCACAGGAAGCAAGGCTGGGAAGGAGGGAACTGGCCCCAGGCCACACAGATGCTGAGAGGTGGGATTATGATCAGGTGCCATGGCTCATGCCTGTAATTCCAGCACTTGGAGAGGCCAAGGCGAGTGGATTGCTTGAGCCCAGGAGTCCGAGACCAGCCTGGGCAACATGGTAAAACACCATCTCTCCAAAAACATACAAAAATTAGCTGGGCGTGGTGGTGTATGCCGGCGGTCCCAGCTACTCAGGAGGCTGAGATGGGAGGATTGCTTGAGCCCGGGAGGTTGAGGCTGCAGTGAGCCGTGATCACGAGCACTCCAGCCTGGGTGACAGAGCAAGATGTCTCAAAAAAATCCAGCTTGGATTTCACCCTGCGTGGTCCAGCACGGAACGGCATTCACCCTTCGGTCAGCTCAGCCCCAAAAATGGGGCCGGGTGTGCCAGGGCTGCTCTCCCGGAAGGCCAGGCGGAGTGGCGACGGCATGTGGGCAGGCCCTTGGCTTTTCAGAGGAGTCCACAGGCTTCTAGCCACTGTGCAGGGCCGCTTTGCTCTCTGCTCCCAGACAGACCCTGTCTTGCTCACGGCTTCCTGCAGGCTCCTCTGAGAGTCCAGCAGAGCTGGGTGAGGGATCTCCTGGGGAAGGGGGACACTGACAGCCATGGTGCTCTCTGCTCCTTCCACTGGGAGAGGCTGCGTGGACAGGGGGCTGTGGGTGGGGCAGATGGCGACACTCAGGACTGCGGCCTGACCCTCGGAGACTGAGCCCGGGACGTGGCCACCTAACCAGCACCTCCCCCGTGGCTGTCCCAGCATCACGGTCACAGGCCAGCAGTCTGTGAAAGCCACTTACACATGGTACCCGGATCCTGACCCTGGTGAGGGACAGACGGGGTCCCCTGGGATGGGGGGTGTGTGGTTCTTGGCCCAAAAAAGCCCCAGCCAAAAGCACCAACTGCACAACGAAAGGGTCTGAAACCAGAAAATTCTTTATTGCAAAGGTACAAAAGCGGTCACAGCAGCAGGACGCACGGCAATAAATTAGGTGGTGGTCGCAGGGACGGGGCAGGGCGGCGGCGGCCAGACACGGGCCCACATGTGATCTGTTCTCAATAATTTATATCATGATAAAAAGCAGCACAAAAATAAATATTGAAATGGAACTGCCAAGTAGTACAGAGGCCAGGGTGAGGCGGTGTGGGGGCGTGGGGGGCAGGGGTCCCCACACCCTGGAAACGCAAAGACCTGGATCTCTTTGGGAAGCCGGAGGCACAGAGACAGAAAACAAACCCACGCGGCAAAGAGGCCTTCGTCTTTTTCTTAAATAAAAAAATCCATATATTAAATCATGACAATGAAATTTCAACGATCTGAAAAGAAAAGCAGAACGCGCCGTGCTTCCCCGGCCCGGCTCTGGGCGGTGACAGCGGCTCCGTCCACCCTGGGGGCCGAGGAGTCCCCTCTCCGGCAAAGCACCACAGGCCGAGGGCAGGTGGTCGCCCACGGCCCACAAGACGTGGACACCAAGAACCCCAAGATGGGACAGAACCGGCCACCCGCTGCAGCCTGTCCTGTGGGGGCCCAACAGCCTGGTGCAGTCCGTGGTGAGGGGGACGGTGGGCAGCCCGGGCCTCCGGTTTGCTCCCAACTCCCACCTGTGCCCGTGCCCCCAAGCTCTGCTCTGATAGATTTACAGTATCAAACTGGAAAAGAAAGATTGTTACGAAAAATCTGTAGATAAACTGTGAATATAATTTTATATCTCTATATAGTTTCTGTTTCTCTCTTTAAATATCCCCCTGGTCCTTATGACATCCAATATGGATTACCTACCATGGCCACGGGGGCAACGGCTATTTGGGAACTCGCAGGCCTTTGCTCCACAGGGACCCAGTGGTCCTGGCGGGCCTGCAGCTTCCCACTCACTTCTAACAGTAGACACAGAACCAAGTCGCCGCCCCGGGGCTGTCTGTCCTCCGCCCCCCCAGCGTGGCTGGCACCAGCCTGGGCTCTGTAGCCGGTGGGGGTGTTACTGGATGGGCAGGGGCAGCCGAGAGGGAGCCGAGGCACCACCTTGCATGTCCTAGGTGGCGGCCCCCGGCCAGTGGCTCACATTCCGCCAGCTCCCCCAGGCAGGGGCTCTACGACCCCCGCTGCAGATACCCCAGTCACAGCAGGGACCCTCAAGGTGGCACTCCAGGAAAAGGAAGCCCAAGGTGGAGTGCCAAGCCCACCAGTGCCTCGGTGCTCAGGGAAGGAGGAACAGGCGAAGGCTCCGGGCGAGGACTGAGTGCCAAGGCCACACCTGCAGCCCGTGGCTGTGCTCCTGGGGGTGTGCACGTGGGAGCCACATCCACAAGGCTCTCCTGGCCTGGTGCCTGCCGCCTCCCCGCCCACCACGCCCTCCAGAGTGCCAGCCTCACTCCTGAGCTCTTGTATAAGCCAGCCGCATCCTGGTCCTGCCCCTCAAGCCTTTCCACCAGCTCTCGCACACAGCTCCCGCCTCCTCCCACCACCCAATGCAACGTCCTCTCCTTCCCACCTCCACGTCCACATCTACCAACGTCCCCCAGGCTGCACCCCCTCTCCCTAGACTGCAGCGGCCCTTCCCCTCTAGGCCCCCAAAAGACCTCCTCGTTCCCCCTGCACTGACCACAGCTGGTGAGAAGCAGCTCCAGGACACAGAGCCTGAGTCCTGCTCACCATCAAATGATGGGACGCTCCTGTCCGTGTCCGCTGAGGTCCAGGATGGCCTGCGGGGTGGGTGTCTGGGGGGCCAGCTCCCGTGGGTGGGGCTTCTGTGCTGTGCTGCACGACCTCCTCGGGTCACCAGAGCACACGGGAGACCTCACGACGTATGAGCCACTCTCTCTGCCACACGTGCCCACAGGCCCTCCTCCGGTGAACACCTGCCCCCTCAGCCCTGGTGCTGTGATGGCAGACGGGCCTGCACACACACACGTGCAGACACACAGACACCACCCCACGCAGGCGGCCTCCCACACCACGCCCACTTGCGCAGGCCCCTGCTAAGGCAGACACGGGTCACGGGCAACTGCAACAGGACAGCTGGAAGGACGGAGCTGCCAACGCACCATCCATGCTCCTCCCAGGGTCTGCGGAGTCGGTCAGGGCAGCCAGGGGCTCCCGCACCAGCTGGGAGGCCACAGCAGGGCAGGTGTCGAAGGCTGCTCCCAGCTGCAGTGGAAAACAAGCCCCACGCTGACCTGACCACAGGGGCCTGACTCCTGGGGCCGTGTCTTCTGGCAGCCCCCGCGGGGGCGGCGGAACTTCCCGAGGGCCTTTCCCTTATACGTCCCGACTCCCACGGGTGCGAGATGCCAATTCCCACACACAGACGCATCCTGTGGGGAGCAGGGGGCGGGCGTGTGTGTGGACCGGCACGCAGCTCTGGGCCCACGGGAGCCCACTCTTCACCCTGCACCACAGTCTCATCCTGGTGTGAGTTGCCCGCGCCTGAGGGGCCTGCGCCTGGACTCGGATGTCGAGAGTCTGTGTCCCAGTGACAGGTACGAGGGGCGCACCCCCGCCCGCCTGCCGCTCCCCACCCCCAGCCGGCACTAGGATGCGGCCGAGAAGGGCACGGAGGTGGAGGAGAGCTCAGCGGACTTGACGATGGTGATGACGCTGGTGGTGGCCACCTTGGAGGGCGCCACGGGTCCCCGGGCCACGGTGCGCGCGAAGGTCTGCAGCGCCTCGTACTTGGAGCGCAGGGCGTCCAGCTCCAGCCGCATGCTGCTGTTCTCACGCGCCAGCTTCTCCACCTCCTGCTGCAGCTCCACGCGCTGCCGCTCCAGCTCCTCCTTCTGCGTCACCCGCTTGATGCGGCAGCTGGCCGCGTAGCCGCGGTTCTTGAGCGTGCGCCGACGCTGCTTCAGGCGGGTGACCTCCTCCTTGGTGAGACCCCGCAGGTGCTGGTTCAGCTCCCGCACCGACATGGACACCAGCTCATCGTCGCTGAGCACTGGAGCGTTCTCGCCCGCCTCCTTCTTGACCTGGGGGTGGCCACAGCACGGGGTCAGCAACGGGAGAACGTGGGGTGTCTGCCTGGGACCGGCATGGGGGTGGACAGGGACCCAGCGGTGCCCCTGCATGCCCATGCTCTTTTGGGGCTGGCCTTTGCCGTCCGCACCAGGGACCACAGGACACCATGCACACAGGCAACCCATGTGACGGTTGTGGCCCCACAGGACCCTTTCTGAACAGGAGAAGCCAGCGGTGACATCGGTCACTCCTGGTTACCGACAGCCTCAGAGCCCACGAGGACCTGGAGCACATGGGTCCTGCTGCTGGGACTGAGCCAGCCCACAGGCATGCCCCATGGCAGAGGCGGCAAGCGCCAGGCACAGGTGGGCCCAGGCCCTAGGAGCTGGAGCATCCCATTCACCAGAGGCCAGTCTGCCCACGCCTGGAGTCGGGGGGTGAGCTCATGCAGTAGCGCCTGGCGGACACACAGCCCAGGCGGACAGACCCTGCCACACCCTGAGCCTGGGAGTCATCTGGAACCACAGTCCCCGATCCTGGCCCCACCTCTCCTGTGAACATCCCCCAGCCACAGCAGCCCCTTCTCCTGCCAACAGGGAGGCCTCCATCACAGGCTCAGGACGGCCCTGGGAATGGGGGGGCCTTTCCCACACCTGTGCTTGAGACGGGGCCTGCCTGGAGCCAGCCTTACCTTTAATGTCTTGTTCGGTTTGGGATTAGTCGTCATAACCTGGGCACAGTCACCAGGACAGAGCTCCCTGGAACTCGTAGCTGGAAAACACGGGCAAGCAGAGAACCCAGCGCAGGTCAGGGCCAGCAGCGCCGGAAGGGACGGCCACCTCCCATGCAGGGACGTTCCTCAGCCTGGGGTAGATGGTCACAGCACCCTGAAAACAAGATGGGGCACTGTCCCGGCCCAGCCCGTCCTGGGGGGCTTCCCAGGGGGTGGGGCATCCTGGCCCGGCCTCTGTCTCTGCCCGAGGGTCCAGGGGGAGGTCTGGCTGCACCTCACAGTCTAGCATAGTCCACAGAGCAGCTGGGACCCCCACCCCAGGGCCTGGCAGCCAGGTGCAGCCCCCTGCTGCCCTGAAGACCTGGGCTGCAGCTGCCGGCGCTGTAGGGTGACCAGCAGGCACCAGCAGTGGCTGCTTCCTGTTCTGATTCTCCCTGAGGTCAGAGAAGACGTCTGCACCTGCACAGCACAAGGTGCTCCGTCCCAAGGACCAAACCGATTGGTGGCGAAACCGCCCTCCCACAAGGCAGCTGTGCTGGCCCCGAGGAGCGTGGGGCCCCACTGGACAGCGACCCTACCCTTGCAAAGGCTCTGGTGCTCCGGACCCAGCCTGGATCCCCGAGAGGGGGCCTCTGGGGAGCCCCTGCCATCACCAGCTTCCCCCATGGTGGGCCTGGGTGGAGCCCCAGCCGCCCTCCCGCCCCGCCCTCCCCACAGGCCACGGGACACCTACCACGGCCCCGGCCGCTGCAGCTGTGACATCACCACCTCCAACTAAGCTGCCCCCGAGCGAGGACCCTGCAGCCCAACGGGGTGTGGGGTTCCTGAGGGGCGGCAGGTCCAGGGGTCGCAGTCAGAGACCAGGGAGGTGGGGGAGCCGCCGCCCTGCCGAGCGTTCGACCGTCTGGCGGGAGTCGTCCCCGCTGCCGCCCCCGCCGTCCTCACGTCTGCATTGTGTCACACATTCTAATCATTCATGAAAAACCCAGCCAAAGCATCCCCGGCATGAGCCCTCCGATAGTTGCCATGACGACCTTGGGACCGAGCCAGCCCCCACGGTCGTCATGGAAACCGAGAAGCCCAAACGCGATCCTGACTTCAGGTCAGTCTGCGCAGACATCACGAGGCCGGCAGGCAGTCAACAAACCCATTTGTACCCGGTGGCTGGGACAGGCAGGCAGCAGGCGCCGGGAAGCTTGCGGGACCGGTCCACAGCACCCACTCCCATACCCCAAATACCAGACACGGGTTCCCGCAGGAACGTCAGAGCAGCACACAGCGGTGGGGGTGTCCTTGGTCAGCACCTCCACCGGACATGGGCACCACGGGGCGGGTGACCCCATCCCGCCCTCCCTGCCGGCCCAGGACCCTCCCCACACCCTGGGCCAGGGAGCCCTCGGCCCAAATCCCTCCACCCTCCAGCCCTGCCTCCGATGGGGGCCCCCCGCCACAGCCCACCCACCCCCACAACCAGAGGGCCGCACAGGTGAGACAGGGTCCTGCGCCAGGCTGCTAGGTCCGCTGCCTCTGCCAAGGCCGGCTGCTCTTAGGGCGCTAATGTAGATGGCACAGGATGGCACCAGCCGGTCCCGGGGAAGGCCAGGGGGACTCCAGGCTCCTCCGTACCCCGCCCTGGGGCAATGGTGACAGTAGAGAGGCCGGGGCCCAGCTGCCTCCGCCACCGTGGGGACCTGCAAATGCCGGCGGCTGGAAGCACCATGAGAAACTTTTCCATGTCAGAGGGAGGGGCCGCAGGCACCGCTTCCAGCTCCACCGTGAGCACGTCAGTGCACAGGCCGGCCACGACATAGCTATGCGGTGAGTCACCAGATGTTTACAGAGCCGCGCGCGCATTCCCACACACCCGGGCCTCCCACCCAGCAAGGACCCGCTCCCTGGCCCCCAGGCCCACTGCCCGCCATGGCAGCACAGCTGGGCGGAAAAGGAAGGTCTGGGGGACAGGGCCGTCTGGCCAGAGCCACGGTGACATGCGGGGTGCCAGGGGCAGAGTTCAGCGTGAAGATCTTTCCACTAAAAAGATGCCTCCCGCGATGCCCTGTGACGTCATGGAGGCGTACAGTAGCCGGGGGCGACCCCAGGAGGGGCAGCCAACTAATTCCACAAGGTCAAGGTCGCCAGGGCTGCTGGAGCACGCCTGTGCCCATCTCAAAACCCCAGTCCTTCGAGGCACACCTGCACTGGGGCCCTCCGAGGAACCAGAGACCTAGGGGAAGCTGGGGTCCTGGGCGGCCCCCATGCTGTGCTCACAAGCGTGCCCCCCACTTCCCTGGGCAGGTCACGACTCTGCTCCGCTAAGGAAGCCTGGACCATCCACGTGCCCCCCGAGAGGCGAAGCAGCAGGGACGGCCCAGCCAAGTGGCAAAGCTTCTCTCAAGAACCCAGCATGGGATGGGATGGTGCTGGCACCTACCTCTCCCCACCATGCACAAAATAAATCCAAGCAGCATTAACCTAAAGTCGCTCTAAACATCAGAGGCAAGAAAGATGACAGCTTGCTTTTGGAAGGAGATTCAGAGAAGAGTTCTGTATGTGCAAAAAAAGTTTGTAAAGCAACTGATCTAAAAATGACAACTGCCCTAAACAGGGTTTTGTGAACTGTCCAACCTCACACGGCCTCAAGGGCCACCAGAGCACACTTAGAAATGGCCACCTCCCCAGGACCAGAGACGCAGCCTTAGGGTGTCATCCAGGGGGAGAGCGTGCCTGGGGTCCCAGAGATGCCCGTGACGCCGGCTTCCCACTACCCCAGACCCAAGGCAGGGGCTACCGCATCAGCACCTGGTCAGCACTGCAGCCAAGCTCCTCTCCAGCAGCGCCCAAGGAACGATGCCCTCACATTCTGTCTCACATCCACCAGCTAACAAAATGCCAGCATCGCCACGCACAAGCACCTGGCGCCCCTGAGCTCCTCTGAGTTTTGGTGGAGTCACCAGAGAAGTGCAGTGTTCCGCGCCACAGCGGGGGGCCTGGGTGGCCAGGTCTGCTCTGAGTTTCTGCTGTGAGGCCCCAACCGCCGACCTAGGTAAGGCTGCAGCGCTCACGCCCCACGTCCCTGGAGCAGCGCTGGGCAGCAAAGTTCTCCAGCACCACCTATAACTTGGAACAGCTCTTAGGTGACCGGTTTTCTGATGGAAGAGGTAGTGTTCTCAACCCAAGGCCAGACACCTCAACGTGACGCACAACTAAACAAGGCTCAGCGGGGGAATCATTTCCTCTCAAGGAAAAGGAACCGCCAGCAGCCTCAGATGGAGGCAACTCCTGCGGCTGCAGCTGGGGATAAGTGACGAAGCCGGGACGCTGGGCGCCCCCTTCTAGGATCCAGACCGATGGCCTGGGCTCCATAAAGCGCAGGGCAGGGCAGCTCCGCCCAGGGAGGCACCTTGCAGTGGGTGACGATCCAGAGCCCGGGGCTCCCGGTGGCAGGGCAGGCAGGCCAGGGTCAGCCGCCCAGAACTGTGTTTTCGGGAGCAGCTGAGCCCCAGGCAGCGACCTCAGCTCCTGGAGGATCATGTTTTCCCTTTTAATTTTCATTTTAGAGACAAGGTCCCACTCTGTCACCCACGCTGGAGTGCAGTGGTGCCATCCTGGCTCACTGCAGACCTCCTGAGCTCAAGCGGTCCTCCTGCCTCAGCTTCCCGAGCAGCTGGGACTACAGGTGGGCACCACCACACCCAGAGAATTTTAAACTTTTTTGTAGAGACGGGATCTCACCATGTTGCCCAGGCTGGTCTCGAGCTCCTGGACTCAAGTGATCCTCCTGCCTCAGTCTCCCAAAGTGCTGGGATTACAGGCATGAGCCACCATGCCCAGCCATTTTTAACTTTTTAAGTCCCAGCTAATACTCACTGGTCACCCATGGGTCTGGCCCTGCTCAGTGGGGGATTGGCAGCCCTGGCATCTCTTGCTGTGCTGGCACAAGCTGAGAAGGACCTGCTCTGGGGTCCAGGAGGGAACAGTTTCTCCTTAAAGTTGGGACTGGGCACAGTGGCTCTTGCCTGTAATCGCAACACCTTCGGAGGCCAAATGCTTGAGCCCAGTAGCTTTAGGCCAGCCTGGACAACATAGCGAGACCCCATCTCTAAAAAAAAAAAAAAAAAAATAATTTTTTTTTTTTTTTTTTTTTTTTGAGACGGAGTCTCGCTCTGTCGCCCAGGCTGGAGTGCAGTGGTCGAATCTCAGCTCACTGCAAGCTCCGCCTCCCGGGTTTACGCCATTCTCCAGCCTCAGCCTCCTGAGTAGCTGGGACTACAGGCGCCCGCCACCTCGCCCGGCTAGTTTTTTGTATTTTTTTAGTAGAGACGGGGTTTCACCGTGTTAGCCAGGATGGTCTCGATCTCCTGAAAAAACCATAATTTTTAAATAGCCAGGTGTGATGGCACACGCCTATGGTCCCGACTACTCGGGAGGCTGAGGTGGGAGGATTGCTTGAGCCACGAAGTCGAGATTGCAGTGAGCTGTGATCACACCACTGCACTCCAGCAGCCTGAGTGACAGAGCAAGACCCTGTCTCTTAAAAAAAAAAAAAGAGAGTGCAAAAGTGAGTTGAACAGCTGATGGCTGGATGACCCCTCTGAACAGTCCTGGCTGTGGATGCCCATGGAGAAACGGGGATTTCAGCTTCAGGGCTCTGATTCTTCCCGGATGAGAGGACGCATCAGGGCCGCTGCTCGCTCTCCAAGGCTGGCATGGGGGCTCTGGATGGGTCACTTGTTCTCTCCCAAGGGGTGAATGACAAGGCAGACCCCACGCCCCACCCCCGCGGCCACCCAGCCGGTCTGACCGAGACGGAGCGGCCCTTCCACTTCTATCCTCCACGGGTCTCCGAGGCTGTGGGATGCGGGAGAGGGAGGAGGGGTGGGAGGAAGATCAGGAACGGAGGACAGGAGTTGTGTGCGAGACTCGGGTTTAGAAATCCAGGAGCACAGCAGTAAGCACCCTCCCGCTCTCCCTCACCAGTGACTCCCACGACAGGTGCAATCCACAAAACCAGAGGCCGCCCAGGGTGTACCTGCCTCTCCCAGGAGCCTTTCTGCCAGAGACCCCAAGCCAGGCACCCTCCACAGGGGGCCACAAGGGTAGGTGGGGCCACTGTGGCACTGGTACCCAGTGGGCACCTGTCAAACAGGTGTCAACCGACTAACTGCAGCCCGGCTGGTCCCAGAGACCAGCCAGACACCCTTCCTACTGAGGATGAGGACCCCCACTGTCCGGCTGTCCTGGACATGGGAAATGCGGGAGGCACCCCACTTGGCACCCCCCAGCCCGGCCCGCACCAGCCGGCAGCCTGGCCCTGGCTGGCTGCCCTCCAGCAAGCCACGACTGTCCGCCTGGCTTGGAGGACGTCTGGTCACCTTGCATTTGCAGTCTGAGGAAGCTGTGTCATTCCGCTACATCCAGAGGTGACTCAGGCAGCTGCAGCAGCAGAGAGCAAACTGCAGAACACACCACACCCCCTCCAGTCCCTGCCCTGGCTCCCACCACACCATCCTCCTGTCCTCGGCTTCCAGCTTCCCGTCAGCGTCCTGTTCTCCCCGGCCACCCTGGGGCTTCAATCCGCTCCCAGCTTCCAAGTCCAACCAGGGGCATTCCGGCGGGCCTAGATGCCCCCCAGCCCCCAACCGCATCACTCACCGGAGTTGCCCCCACCCCTGTCTCTTTTCCTCGTCCACGCTCCAACCGGGCTTGATCCCAACCCTCAAGCATCTCCCGCCCGAACCCGCAGCACCTGCCCAGGCTCCGGCCTCCAGCTTCTCCCGTGTGGACCACAGCTTTGCCAAAGGGATGCCCTCACCCTGATCCTGGTGCCCCCCACGCAGCCCCACAGGCAGTCAAAAGTTTTGGGGTTCCTACCAAACCCCGACCCCCTCACCCCAACGCCGTTTCAGGTTTCTGATCACCCCCATCTGCAGAGAGCACGTGGCCCCCTGCCCCCCTCAAGCCCTGCTTCTTCCAGAAACGCTCCCCACTGCTCTCCTCGCGTAGGCAAGCACCCTCTACCAAGGCCTGGTTCTAGATCCTTCTGGGGACGGGGCCCTCCCTGTGGTGTGGTGAGCTCCTTGCAAGCAGGGAGCATGTCTTCCCTACACCCCATACGAGCCTCCCGCTGTACGAGATGAGCCGGCCCCGCATGGGAGGGCAGCGAGAGGGCAGTCTCCACCCCAATACCTTCCCCAGGACGCCCGACGCGCAGTGCGGACAAGCAGGCAGGTTCTACACCAGACCCCACCGGCCCTTGGAACAGGCCAGCAGACGTCACGGCCTGGGTTTCCTCATCTACAGCGGCCGGTCGGGGTGGGGCGTGTGACCGCTCAGGTTCATTCGTACCTGCTCTAAAACTCTATGATTTTAAGACGACACTCCCAGTTTCCTGAAACTGTAGGAAAGCGGAAACATGACGGAGTCTGTGACTTATAAAAAGCAAAAATAAATAGCGGGGAAAGGTATCTTCCATTCGCGGAGAGCAGGGAGGGTGGGGACGGAGTGGTGAGTCACTGTTTACTGTTGAGAGGCAGCCACACGGAGCCTTCTCCCAGCTGGCCAGATTTCCATTTCCCGTGTGGACTGGACCCGAAACCCAGAAAGTCCACTCCAGAAACCTTTAGACTCAGAAACAGCTGGGACAGGAACAGGCACAACTTCTTCTCGGTCTGGGTGGCAAACAGCTTTGCTGGAGACTGTAAACAAACGCAGCCATTGCCCAGCCCCGTGGGTGAAAGCGCACGCCTTGTAGACAGCAGAGTGGCCCGGAAGACGGTCTCACTTAACAGCGGCCTCCCGGGTGCACACAAAGGCTGGCGCCCCGACAGCCCCAACCCTTGGTAAACGCTGGCTCCCGGGTTTACCAGCACCTGGGGAATCAATGCTGCAGGGAACCAGCCCCTCAAAGCCCTGGCTCAGCTCAAGGATAAAAGGCAGGAGAAACCTGATTTGTTTTTCTGCTTTAGTAAATGTCTTATTTTGGAATAATGAAAGGTCTAGTTTTAAAAAGCAGACTCCCTCTCCCAAGGTCAAACTCAGACATTCCTACTGGGTTACCTAAGAAGGGGAGATGTTCTCTTAAATGGCACTGGATGCCCAAATAGGGTGTAGGTGTGTCCCAGACACCTGCACAGCCCACCTATGTTCTCCAGACCCCGCCCACAGCTCTTTCAATGCTCCACATCCCTGAAGACACTGGGCTTAGAGAAGCAGCACAGGGCATCCCACTCCATGTTGGAGACCCCCTTACAACAACACACTGTGATAGTGAAACCTCAGTGCCAGTAGAGACCTGGCAGCCCACCCTGGAGAATCAGAGGGGTGGGAAGGGCAGTGCTGGAGCCGAACCACAGTGATATCCCCTAGTCCACGGTGTCCCGCGGTGGGGGGCGTTTTGAGTCCCAGGATCTTCCCAAGGCCAGGCACCTGGCCAGAGAGTGGCTGGCTGCCTGTGGGTCACCTGGTGAATGAATGGTGGATCTGATTTCTGCCTCAGCTACAAGAGCCGCCTAAGAAGCAAGAAACAGCATGCTCAGGGATGCAGGACACGGGGAGAGGGACACAGGAGGCCCCGCAAACATGAACACACACGGTGTGAGGGTGAGAATGCAGCACAGGGCCACTGCTGTGCCCCAGGGGGACCCAGGTCAAGGGCCAAAGCCAGGCGGGGTCCTGGCTTTCTGGGTTTTTCCGCGGCGCCTCGACCCACCCCCCCAGGATCTTGAGGCTGTGCAGAGACACACACACACACACACACACACACACACACACACACACACACAGCGTCACGGGCACATAACACAGTTTCCTGAACTTGACAGAGGCACAGAAGAACCCACGCAGTGGGAGCGGGAAGAGGCCTGAGCCCCTGCTCCACATGTGAGCAAAGGGACACGCGCCTTGGGGCCCCTGTCACCTGCTCCCCTCCTGCCTCCCCACGGCCTTCCTTCCAGCAACCCTGGCAGGTGGGCGGCTGAGAGCAACACCAGTCCCAGGATCCTGCCTGTGGGGAGACTCGGTTACCCCCACCCCGTCCACGGGCACGCGTGGGCCCCACCATTCGGCCGCAGCGCCGCCCGTCACCGGGAGGAAGCGAGGGG
>NW_012101810.1:788449-789962 GCF_000951045.1 Mandrillus leucophaeus
TCTCGGCCTCCCAGAGTGCTGGGATTACAGGCATGAGCCACCGCGCCCGGCCTTCTTTTTTCTTTTGAGACAAAGTCTCTCTCTTCTGCTCAGGCTGGAGTACAGTAGCGCAATCCTAGCTCACCACAGTCTTGAACTTCCAGGCTCAAGTGATCCTCTCGCCTCAGCCTCCTGAGTAGCTAGGGCCACCAGTGTGTGCCACCACATCCAGCTAATTTATATATATATTTTTTGTAGAGACAGGGTGTCCCTATGTTGCCCAGGCTGGTCTTGAACTCCTGGGCTCCAACAATCTTCCTGCCTTGGCCTCCCAGAGTGCTGGGATTACAGGTATGAGCTACAGCACTCAGCCTCAGAAATCCCATTTCTAAAACTTGTGCCATTGATCTGCTTGTTCATGTGTGAAAGGCACAGGTGCAAGGATCACTGCGGTGACATCGACGGTCATTGTGATCGACTGAAAACGGCCAAGTTGCCATTGTTGAGGGACTAGTTAAGTCACTTAGCTCAGCCACATAGTGGAATACTATGCAGCTGTGAAAAAGAAAGCAGAAGACCTCTGCATGCTGATTTGGAAGGTCTTCCGGGGTACATTGTTAATGAAAAAGCAAGGTGCAGAACTGGTGTATAATATGCTACCTTGAGTGTAAGAAAGGGCAGGAGAGAAAAACGTAGATTCGTGTTTGCACCAGTACAAGGAAGACTGGAAAGATAAAGAAGAAGCTAATAGAGGCCGGGCATGGTGGCTCACACCTGTAATCCCAGCACTTCGAGAGGCCAAGGCAGGAGGATTGCTCGGGGCTAGGAGTTCAAGACCAAACTAGGCAATGTGGCAAGACCTCATATCTACAAAATATTTTAAAATTAGCCAGACATAGTGGCACGTGCTTGTAGTCCTAGCTGCTTGGGAGGCTGAGGTGTGAGGATGGCTGGAGCCCAGGAGTTCAAGACCAGCCTCGGCAACAGAGCAAGACCCTGTCTCTACAAAATATGAAATAGCTAGGCTCATGCCTGTAATCCCAGCACTTTGGAAGGCTGAGGCAGGCAGATCACTTGAGCTCAGGTATTCGAGACCAGCCTGGCCAACATGGTGAAGCCCTGTCTCTACTAAAAATATAAAAAACTAGCCAGGCGTTGTGGAGGGCACCTGTAATCCCAGCTAATCAGGAGGCTGAGGCAGGAGAGTTGCTTGAACCCAGGAGGCGGAGGTTGCAGTGAGTCGAAATTGCACCACTGCACTCCAGTCTGGGTGATAGAGTAAGACTCAGTCTCAAAAAACATAATTAGCAGGGTGCTATGGTGCTCACCTGTAGTCCCAGCTACTCAAGAGGCTGAAGTGGGAGGATCACTTGAATCCAGGACTTTGAGGCTGCAGTGAGCTAAAATTGTGCCATTACACTCCAGCCTGGGCTACAGAGCGAGACCCTATCTCTAAAAAATAAAAAGAAAAGAAGCCAGTAGAAACAGGTGCCTTTGGGCCAGGCACGGTGGCTCAAGCCTGTAATCCCAGCAC
>NW_012101810.1:790012-791463 GCF_000951045.1 Mandrillus leucophaeus
GGGGGTCCGCGGGCCCCGCCCGCACCTGCAATCCCCGCGCTTTGGGAGGCCCGGCGGGAGGATCTCTGTGGGCCAGGAGTTCAAGACCAGTCTGGGCAACATAGTGAAACCTCCCTTCCCCCATTCCCCGTCTCTACAAACATAAAAAACATTAAGGCCAGCTGGGCACAGTGGCTCATGCCTGTAGTCCCAGCACGCTGGGAGGTCAAAGCAGGAGGATCGCTTGAGCCCAAGAGTTCCAGACCAGCCTGGACAACATAGTGAGACCCCCATCTCTACAAAAAATCACAAAAAGTAGTCGGTCGTGGTGGTATGTGCCTGTAGTCCCAGTTACTCAGGAGGCTGAGGCAGGAGGATGGCTTGAACCTGGAAGGTGGAGGCTGCAGTGAACCATGATTTCATCACTGCACTCTAGCCTGGGTGACAAGGTGAAACCCTGTCTCAAAAAACAAAACAAAACAAGCAAACCAGCAATGTAAAAATGGGGATAAGCGGCTACTGGTCACAGCTTCTGTGAGTGGGGCCAGCCCCCTTCTAAAGCCCCAGCTGCTGGTTGCCAGGGGGCCACAGCAGGCCCAGGATGGGGTTAGGGCACCACCGGCCCAAGGAGTCCTGTGAGGGATCCTCAGGTGGGAGCCAGTCCCTGAGGGAGCTGCCTCTGCTTCCTGTCGCAGGTGGAGGACAGGCTGGAGTGGGGACCCGTCCAGAGTCCCTCAGAGGGGAGGGCGAGCCCCTTACCAAGCTTCTGGGTCCCCAAGTTCCGCCCTCCTCTGAGCGCTGTGGGAAAAGGAGTCTCAGGCCTGGCCAACCAGGGCACCCACGGCATCTGCCCAGGGTTCTGGGAAGCCTGTTTTCTTGGCTCAGGTGGGACTCGGGAGCCTGTTTCTCGGCTCAGGTGGGACTCAAGAGCAAGGACAGGGAGGTCTGTGCATCTTCTGGGTGTCATCCTTACCACCGCGTGCCTGGGGATTTAGGCAGCCGCCCAGTGGCCTCTTGCTGTGGAGCGAGGGGGCAGCCTCCCGAACCATCTCTGACCCCCACTTCTGACCACCTGGGAGGCGCCTCCTTGCTGAGGCCCACGTGGCCGTCTGGGGTAGCCAGACACAGTGATGCCTGCAACCTGGCTGCAGAAACAGGTGCCAAGAAATAGCAGCAGTAGCGACAATGTCCCACGTCCCCAGGATGTTTGCAGAAAGACATCCCCGGGGGATGGGAAAGCTGCTTCCCTTGTACTGGCCCACACTTTGCACTTGGGGTTCTGGGATGCGCTGGGAGCCTCCAGAGAAGCTGTGGGCGTCTCCTCTTTACGTTACTCATGGTGTCGCTGCTCTAACCCAACTGCATTCTTTCCATAGTAGGCTTTTGTTACTAATCGCACAGTTATATTATCTTTTTAATTTTTTAATTTGTATTTATTTATTTTTTTATTTTGACACAGAGTCTCACTCTGT
>NW_012101810.1:793052-795240 GCF_000951045.1 Mandrillus leucophaeus
CCCGGGAGGTGGAGCTTGCAGTGAGCCGAGATCGCGCCACTGCACTCCAGCCTGGGCGACAGAGCCAGACTCCGTCTCAAAAAAAAAAAAAAGCAATCCTCCTGCCTCAGCCTCCCAAAGTGCTAGGATCCCAGGTGTGATTCGGTGATTAGTCTGGGCACGGTGGCCACCACACGAGGCCAATTTAACCATTTTAAGTGTACAGTTCGGTGGCGTTAAGTATATTCACGTTGTTGTACAAACATTGCCACCATCCATCTCCAGAAATTGTTCATCATTTAGTAGTTCCTTTTGTAAAAAAATGTTAAGTTCTGGCCGGGCAAGGTGGCACATGCCTGTAATCCCAGCCCTTTGGGAGGCCGAGGCGGGCGGATCACCCGAGGTCAGGAGTTCGAGACCAGCTTGACCAACATGGAGAAACCCTATCTCTACTAAAATTACAAAATTAGCCGGGTGTGGTGGTGCACAACTGTAGTCCCAGCTACTCGGGAGGCTGAGGCAGGAGAATCACTTGAACCCAGGAGGTGAGGGTTGCAGTGAGCCGAGATTGCACCATTGTACTCCAGCCTGGGCAACAAGAGGGAAACTCCATCTCAGAAAAAAAAACACAAAACAAAACAAAAAAAGTGTATGTGTGTGTGTGTGTGTGTGTGTGTGTGTGTGTTTTGAAACAGGATGTCATTCTGCCACCCAAGCTGGCGTGCAGTGGCACGATCCTGACTCACTGCAGCCCGGACCTCCTGGGCTCAAACGATCCTCCTGCCTCAGCCTCCCAAGTAGCTGGGACTACAGGCATGCACCATCGTGCCCAGCTAATTTTTATATTTGTTTTGTTTTGTTTTGTTTTGTTTTGAGACAGAGTCTCGCTCTGTTGCCCAGGCTGGAGTGCAGTGGTGTGATCTCGGCTCACGGCAAGCTCCACCTCCCGGGTTCACGTCATTCTCCTGCCTCAACCTCCCAAGTAGCTGCAACTACAGGTGCCTGCCACCAAGCCTGGCTAATTTTTTGTATTTTTAGTAGAGACGAGGTTTCACTGTGTTAGCCAGGATGGTCTGGATCTCCTGACCTCATGATCCGCCCGCCTCGGCCTCCCAGAGAGCTGGGATTACAGGTGTGAGCCACTGTGCCTGGCCTTGAAGAAAACTTGTGTAACTTTCTTCATAACTTTAGAGTGGGAAAGGGTTTCTCTAATCATGATTAAACATCTAAATACCATAAAGCAGATTCGAGGCAAAAATCCTCGCAAGTCAAGTCACAACACAAAGTGCACACTAGGAAAAATACCTGCGACTCAGATCTACCAGGCAAAGGGATCCTAAACGTGTGTGCAAGAGCACAACCAAAAACAGAAGGCAAAGGACGTGAATAGATCATCCACAGAAAAAGAAATCCACAGAACAAACACGTGAAAAGGTGTTCATGGCCGGGTGCGGTGGCTCATGCCTGTAATCCCAGCACTTTGGGAGGCTGAGACGGGCGGATCACAAGGTCAGGAGATCGAGACCATCCTGGCTAACACGGTGAAACCCCGTCTCTACTAAAAATACAAAAACAAAATTAGCCCAGCGTGGTGGCAGGCACCTGTAGTCCCAGCTACTGGGGAGGCTGAGGCAGGAGAATGGCGTGAACCCGGGAGGCGGAGCTTGCAGTGAGCCAAGATTGCGCCATGGCACTCCAGCCTGGGCGACAGAGCGAGACTCCGTCTCAAAAAAAAAAAGATGTTCATAATCAGAGAAGTGCACATCAGAGAAAAAGACATTGCAGTTCTGCTTCTCATCCAGGGGAATCTCCAAATCAGATCTCATGCCCCATTGGCATGGCTCAGGGAGAGCCCTCAGACACATTGCTGGTGGAGGGGCCAGGCAGCCGAGCCCCTGGGCAGGGGTCTGGCCACACTGTCCATGAGACCATGGCCCTGATTTGTGCTAGAACACAGAAATCCCACTACTTCTTTCTCCTTCTCCTTCTCCTCCTCTTCCTTCTTCTCTTCCTCCTCATTCTTCTCCTCCTCCTCCTTCTTCTCCTTCTCCTCCTTCTTCTCCTCCTCCTCCTCTTTTTCATCTTCCTCCTCTTTTTCTTCTTTCTCCTCCCCCTTCTTCTTCTTCTTCTCCTCCTCCTCCTCCCCTCCCCTCTCCTCCTCCTCCTCTCACTCTTCCTCCCCCTCCTTCTCCTCCTTCTCCTCCTTCTT
>NW_012101810.1:797235-799084 GCF_000951045.1 Mandrillus leucophaeus
AAAAAAAAAAAAAAGAAAAAAAGAAACAGGTGCCTTTGGTGGGGTGCACAGGGCAGGGTGAGAAACCAGACCTCTCTGGAAAACCCGTTTTATGTTCTTTTGGCTGCTGTCAGGCCACATATTCAAAATTATACAATTAAACGTAAAGTAAAATAGAGGAAAGAACGCCTGCCTCATGGAGTGGTTGTGTGGGTTCAAGTTCGAAGGGGCTGTGCAGACCTTTGCCCCGTGCCTTGGTGAATGTCCCTATTACGGCTTTATGGCAGAGGCGGCCTTGGTTACGCCCAGATAGGCTGTCCCTGTTTGCCCCGGGAAAAGCTGTGTGACAGCCGGGGCTCTGGGACTGGGGTACAGAGCAGGGCCTGCCCCGGGACCCCAGCGGCGCAGGGCTAGTTCTTGCAGGGAGATTAGTTCAATTGTACCTTGAGCCCGGGACGCCCTGGGAGGAGTGGGATCCCTCCTACCCTCGCTTCTTCCTGAGAGTTGGAGGTATGGAGGGTAAGCCGGGTGGCCCCGGCTGAGGTCGGGGAAAGGGAGGGACACGGAGTCCACCAGGATCAATTCTACTGCAGGGAGAAGACAGGCAGGAGCCCTGAGCATGGAGGGTGGGAGGTGGCCCCGGCAGTTCTACCCTCAGGATGCCCACAGACTCTTCCCCAGGGACTCAGACCCCAGAAAAGTAGAGACTGCAGCCTGAAACGGGCTGGACTTCAGGACCCCCAGCTGCATCCCACCTCCAACTCGGGAAGTTCAGCATGGCTCCCTGGGAGCTGAAGGGGACCCAGTGTCTGCACCCCACGCCTCGGGAAGGGACAGCCTCTGCAGGCAGGTGCTTGCTGACCGCCACACACATGATACACGCTTCTCTGCATGATGGCGGGGCTCAGCGGCACCCATCCATCTCCAGTACTCCCTGCCCCCGTGAGGAGGAGGGGGGATATGACTCTCTCAGCAGAGGCAGGGCCGCACCTCGACCTGGTCCGCCTGCACGCTCAGGGCCGTCCTGGGCCCAGCTGGGTCAGTGCTGTGCCCTTGGAAGGCTCTACCTGAGCAGAGGCCCTCCCAGGAGAGTGGGGGCCCCCAGCTGGGTCCCAGCATTCAGGCTCCTCCCAGGAAGCAGTGGTGGGCTGGGGCCGTCGGGATGGCCAGGGACCTCTGCCTGTCGGGGGAGCAGAGGGAAAAGGGGTTCCTGTGCCTGTCAAATCTGGGAGAGGCGCAAAGTGCCCCGGAGAGGGAGGAGGGGGGATCTGACCTGCCAATGCTCCACCATTTGTCCAGCCTCACGGCCTAGGGGCATGGTCACCACCCTGGGCCTGCTCCTCATCCCTAAAATAGGAACAGGATCAACTTGAGGGCCAGATATGGGGAAGTACTTTGTAAACTGCAAAGCGTTCTCAAATGAAAAGACTGGCAGGGCGCAATGGCTCACGCCCAGGACTTTAGGGGGCCAAGGTGGGCAGATCACCTGAAGTCAGGAGTTCGAGACCAGCCTGGCCAACATGGTGAAACCCCCCAACTCTACTAAAAATACAAAGATTAGCCAGGCGTGGTGGTGCACACCCCTTTAGTCCCAGCTACTCAGGAGACTGGGGTGGGAGGATCACGGGAGCACATGAAGTCAAGGCTGCAGCGAGCTACGATGGCACCATTGCACTCCAGCCTCGGCGCCAGAACGAGACCCTGTCTCCAAAAAAACAAAAAAACTCAAACCAAACAAAAACACAGTAGTTTCTACCCAGTGGTGACCTGGCCTCTGGGGGCCCCTTGACCTGGACAGCTTCCTGTATCCTTGGTTGTCATACTGGTGGTAGGGCAGGTGACCAAGGTTCTCTCCCCGAGCAAACCCCAA
>NW_012101810.1:799399-803290 GCF_000951045.1 Mandrillus leucophaeus
TTTTTTTTTTTTTGAGATGGACTCTCACTCTGTTGCCCAGGCTGGAATGCAGTGGTGCGATCTCCACTCACTGCAGGCTCCACCTCCCAGGTTCACGCCATTCTCCTGCCTCAGCCTCCCGTGTAGCTGGGACTACAGGTGCCCACCACCGTGCCCGGCTAATTTTTGTATTTTTAGTAGAGACAGTGTTTCACTGTGTTAGCCAGGAGGGTCTCGATCTCCTGACCTTGTGATCCGCCTGTCTTGGCCTCCCAAAGTGCTGCGATTACGGGCGTGAGCCACCGCACCTGGCCTAATTTTTTTTAATTTTAAGTTTTGTGTTGAGAAAGACAGGGTTTCACTCTATTGCCCAGGCTAGAGTGCAGCAGCATGATCATCACTCACTGCAGCCTTGACCTCCTGGGCTCAAGCAATCCTCCCACTTCTGCCTCCCAAAGGGCTGGGATCACAGGCATGAACCACGGCGCCCGGTTGCCTTCCCATCTTTCACAGGCATCACTGAATGATGTTTTCTTTTTCTCTAACAGGGAGTTGCTGCTGGCGTGGAGTAAGTGGGGGCCGGGGAGGCTGGTCAACACCTCCATGCAACAGGACAGACCCAGAGCAAAGATGCTTCCACCCCACAGACTGGGGTTGGGACACCTGTTCCCGGGAAGCCCAAGTCCCTCTATGACAGCCTTCCCCTCATGCTCAGACAACAGCAAGAAGCAAGTGAAGAGCTGCCGAGGTTGAGTTGCTTTTGGGTGCCTGTCACTGGGTCAGGTATTCGACATTCCTTCATTAAACTGTTCCGAAGGGCCTGGCCAGACAGCCGATATGGTTCGGCGGTGTCCCCACCCAAATCTCATCCTGAATTGTAGCTCCCATAATTTCCCCATGTTGTGGGAGGGACCCCGTGGGAGGTAATTGAATCATGGGCGTGTTTTCCCCCACACTGTTCTCGTGGGAGTGAATAAGTCTCATGACGTCTGATGGTTTTATCAGGAGAAACCCCTTGTGCCTGAGTCTCATTCTCTCTCCTGTCTGCCACCACGTGAGATGTGCCTTTTGCCTTCCTCCATGATTGTTAGGTCTCCCTAGACGTGTGAAACGGTGAGTTTATTAAACCTCTTTTTCTTTATAAATTATCCAGACTTGAGTATGTCTTTTTTTTTTTTCTAAGACGGAGTCTTGCTCTGTTGCCCAGGCTGGAGTGCAGTGGCACAATCTCGGCTCGCTGCAATCTCCGCCTCCCAGGTTCAAGCGATTCTCCTGCCTCAGCCTCCCGAGTAGCTGGGATTACAGGCACCTGCCACCACGCCTGGCTAATTTTTTGTGTTTTTCGTAGAGACGGGATTTCACCGTGTTAGCCAGGATGGTCTCGATCTCCTGACCTCGTGATCCGCCCGCCTCAGCCTCCCAAAGTGTTGGGATTACAGGTGTGAGCCGCCGTGCCTGGCCAATTTTTTGATACTTTTTTAGAGATGGGGTCTTATTATGTTGCCCAGCTTGGTCTTGACGTCCCAGGCTCAAGCTGTCCTTCTGCCTCGGCCTCCCAAAGTGCTAGGATTACAGGTGCTAGCCACTGCACCCGGCCTAAAACATTCTTTCTTGGTGTGTCCATGAGGGTGTCTCTGGAAGACATCAACACTAGATCAGTGGACCCAGTAAAGAGGCGCCCCCCTCCCCAGTGAGAGCAGGCACCATCTGATCCACAGAGGGTCCAACTGGAACAAAAGGCAGAGGAAGGCTGAATTCTCTCTCTCTCTCCTTCTCCTGCCCTTGGGCGTAAGAACTGCTGGTTCTCGGGCCTCTGGATCTGGAACTTTCTCCAGTTCCCCCTCGGGCCTTCATCCTCAGACTAGGATTTCCACCATCGCCTCCCCTGGCTCCCAGGCCTTTGGGCACAGGTGAGTTTTACCAGCAGTGTTCTGAGATCTCCGGGTTGCGGACGGACTGCGTGAGGCAATTCCTCATAATACGTCTCCTCACATCCCTCTCTCTACGTCCTCTTGTGTCTGTTTTTCTGGAGACCTCTGACTAATGCAGTTGGTGTTTTGAAAAACCAAACAATCGCCTTTCATGACCCAGCCCTGGACGTCCCATGACATCACCTCCATTGTCCCCTGCTGGCCAAGGCTGTCGTAAGTCAGCCCAGGTTCACGGGGAGGAGGCCTCACTTGGCCTCTTGCTGGAAGAGTGGTGAGGTCACCGTAACGAAAACATGGGGACAGGAGAGATTGCTACAGCTCTCTCTGGAAAATGCCACGTGTGACATCATGCAAGGTGACTTGGCTGTTGCCCGGGCTGTGGACCGCAAACATCCAGGAATAAGGCATGTCTCCCAGATGGTGGACAGCTGGGTGGTTTCAGTCTGGGGCGATTATGAACAATCCTAGGACAAGCCTGATTTCACCTGCATGCACGTCTACGGGCCATGGTCCTGGCTCTCTGGTCCTCCTGGGAGACCACAAAACTGTTGCATTAGTCCTGGGAGAAAGGTGTGAACCTGGGAGGCGGAGCTTGCAGTGAGCCGAGATCGTGCCACTGCACTCCAACCTGGGCGACAAAGTGACACTCCGTCTCAAAAAAGAAAAAAAAAAGTATCAAAAAATGGCTGGGCGTGGTGGCTCATGCCTGTAATCCCAGCATTTGGGAGGCTGATGCAGGCAGATCACTTGACGTCAGGAGTTCCAGACCAGCTTGGCCAACATGGTGAAACTTACTCTACAAAGAATATACAAATTAGCCTGGTGTGGTGGTGTGCACCTGTAACCCCAGCTACTCAGGAGGCTGAGGAGAATCACTTGAACCGGGGAGGCGGAGGTTGCAGTGAGCCGAGATCGTGCCAGTGCACTCCAATCTGGGCGATATAGCGAGACTCCATCTCAATTTAAAAAAAAAGGTATTCAAAAAATTAGCTGGGCATGGTGGTGCATGCCTGTGGTCCCAGCTACTCAAGAGGCCAAAGTGGGAGGATCACTTGAGCCCAGGAGATGGAGGCTACAGTGAGCTATGATTGCATCACTGCACTCCAGCCTGGGCAACAGAGCAAGACCCGATCTCAAAAAAAAAAAAAGAAAAAAAAACTGTTACACTGTCTGTTTGGCATCCCTTAGCCCCGTCGAGCTGACATAAAATTAACCATGACAGCCAACACCAACTGGTGTCCTACAAGTCACTACTTGGAGTTAGTGTGGAACCCAGAGGCTAAGGACTTGGTCCCCCCACACTGTCCTCACTTCAGCTGCCAGCCACAGAAGGGGTCCCCAGATTACTAGATCACCTCAGGATGGGGGCTGGGGGCCTTCGCGTCGGCTGAAGACAAATGCAGGGCTTCCCATGACCTCCCCACTCATTATCCGGTGCGATAATTCGCTATCACAGGACAACTCACGGGTTGTGACTTGTGATTAGAGTTTATTGTAAGGGGTATAACTCAGGACTAGCCATGTGGACTTACCGTATAAAGCAGGGAAGTAGGACACGCAGGCACCCACGCCCTCTCCAGGAGCTTTGCCTACTGGCGCAAGGAGATCACACCACTGCACTCTGGCCTCGGTGACAGAATGAGACTCTCTCAAAAAAGAAAGAAAATAAATGAAATGAAAAGAAAAGAGAAAAAAAACTCCCTGAGCCCCGAGCCCCATGGTTCTGAGTTCAGTATCCAGGTCTCACAAGGTACGCGTGACTGGTTAAACCACTGGCCGTTGTGATTTAACTCTATCTCCAGCTCCCTCTCCCCAGAGTTCGGGAATGGGTAGCTGGAGTGGAGTGAAGGTTCTAACTCAGTAATCACACGGCGACCGGGCACAGTGGCTCTCACCTGCAATCCCAGCACTTTGGGAGGCCCAGGCAGGAGGATTGCTTCAGGCCAGGAGTTCAAGACCAGCCAAGGCAACCTAGCAAGAC
>NW_012101810.1:805116-810381 GCF_000951045.1 Mandrillus leucophaeus
GCGTCATCTCGGCTCACTGCAACCTCCACCTCCCGGGTTCAAGCGATTCTCCTGCCTCAGCCTCCCGAGTAGCTGGGACTATAGGTGCGTGCCACCGCACATGGCTGATTTTTGTATTTTTAGTAGAGACGGGGTGTCACTATGTTGGCCAGCCTGGTCTCGAACTCCTGACCTCATGATCCACCCGCCTCGGCCTCCCAAAGTGTTGGGATTACAGGCGTGAGCTACTGTGCCCGGCCTGTATTTTTTATCGTGCTGTGTTACACGGAAATATGGCTCACTGTCCCCAGGGCCTCTTCCCCTTGGAAGCACCAGCATCATGTGGTAAGGACATCATGCCATCTGTAGATCCTCCTTGTCAGGTCCCAGCCTGTAGCCGGCATTAAGCAAGAATCCTGAGACGGGAAGCCCATGAGATGCACCAGCCCCAGCCATGTCGTCTGCACCCGCAGGACAGAAGCCCCCGGGTAAGAACCGCCCCACTCACCCAGTCAAGCCAGAACCGTGAGAGGTTGTGGGGAATGGCCATTGTAAATAACCCTCAGATGACAAATGCTGATTTGCACTTGGAGTAAGAACTCCTGGAGAGCCTGCCCTGTTCTCCCTAGGCTGGTGGTTCCCCAGCCTGGGAATGTCACCCAACCCAACTGGGGAAGCTCTGTCCTCGACTGTAATTTCTGAGTCAAAAGTCAGGACACATGATCTGGTGTGAGTTTACTGTGGCACGACTCAGTGAAAAAAATGCCATCTGGGAACTGTGAGTAGGACATGGATTGGAATTTCTGGGACATGTATTGGCTTTTATTTTTTTCAAAGGAAAGTTTGGCCGGGAGCGGTGGCTCACGCCTGTAATCCCAGCACTTTGGGAGGCCGAGGTGGGCAGATCACGAAGTCAGAAGATTGAGACCATCCTGGCTAACACGGTGAAACCCCGTCTCTACTAAAAATACAAAAATTAGCCAGGCGTGGTGGCGGGCGCCTGTAATCCCAGCTACTCGGGACACTGAGGCTGGAGAATGGCGTGAACCTGGGAGGCAGGTCTCAAAAAAAATTAATAATGATAATAAAATAAAACATAAAAATAAAGGAAAGTTCATGAGGTTATTTTTCTCCTTTCCAACATAACGTATCGGCTCATTGCAGAAAATCTGAACAATCTCCCTGTACAATCCCCAGCAGTGCTGGGGAGAGTCATGGTTTATGGGGACAGTGTGACACAAGATAAAAAGCAGGACTGCCCTGGATGGGGCCAGCGGGATAAGGTCCTGGCTCAGGTGCCTGCCCACCTCGCTCCTCCCAGCCTAGGAAGGGAGAGGGGAGCAGGAAGGGGGAGAGGGGCTGGAGCTCAGGTTCTTGGTCTCTGCCCTCCAGAGGAAGCGCTCTGCGCCACAGAAGGGAGCCTCTCCACACAGACCCTCTGCGACCTTCAGCTCTCCCAGCCCACGCCCTTGACCTCTGCCCTCCTCTCTCCACCATTGCTCACCAGTCACAAGGTGCCCCGGGAAGCTTCCATCGCCACAAAAACAAACAAACAAACAAAAAGCCTAGGCCGGCAAGGTGGCTCACGCCTGTAATCCCCACACTTTGGGAGGCTGAGGCGGGCGGATTGCTGGAGCCCAGAAGTTCAAGACCAGCCCGGGCAACACAGCTAAACCCTGTCTCTACTTTTTATTTTAAATTTTTATATTTAGGCCAGCCACGGTGGCTCACGCCTGTCATCCCAGCACTTTGGGAGGCCGAGGTGGGCGGATCACTTGAGGTCAGGAGTTCGAGACCAGCCTGGCCATCATGGTGAAACCCCGTCTCTACTAAAAATACAAAAATTAGCTGGGTGTGGTGGCACACGCCTGTAATAGCAGCTGCTTGGGAGGCTGAGGCAGAAGAAACGCTTGAACCTGGGAGGCAGAGGTTGCAGTGAGCCGAGCATCACTGCACTCCAGCCTGGGCGATAAGAGCAGGACTCCACCTCAAAAAAAAAAAAGAAAAAAAAAATTATATTTAAAAAAAAGAAAACTAAACGCCCCTCCAGGGCCTCAGCCTCTCCAGGGAGACAGTTGGAATGTAGGTGAGGAGCTGCCTGGGCCTGTGTGAGTCCCTGCTCCTCAGTTCCTTCCCACCATTGCACTGGTTCTCAAACTTCATTCCCCAGAACCCAGGGGGTTCCGTGTCACTGAGCCCAGCAGGGGTTCCAGGCCCCTCCCCACACTCCAAGGGTACCCAGCTTCAATCCGCCCTGCACTTCATGACTGACAAGAATATTCTGCATCGTCATGATCTTTCTTTTCAGGAGACAGGATCTCACTCTGCTGCCCAGGCTGGAGTGCACGGTGCAGCCTCAGCTCACTGCAACCTCGACCTTCCGGGCTCAAGCAATCCGCCCACCTCAGCCCCTCTAGTAGTGGGGACTAGAGGTGCACACCACCCCACCCAGCTAATTTTTGTATTATTATTATTATTATTATTATTTGGCAGAGATAGGGTTTTGCCATGTTGCCCAGGCTGGTCTCAAACTCCTGGGCTCAAGGGATCCTCCTGCCTCGGCCTCCCAAAGTGCTGGGATGACAGATGTGAGCCACTGTGCCTGGCGTTCACGACTTTTCAAAGATGGGGAAACCACAGCCAGAAAACTTTTCTAAACCACAGTTAGAAAAAGGCTGAGTGCGTTTACTTCCGCTCCCGGAGCCCATAGGTCGGCAGCCTGAATCCAGCCATGGGCCTGGCCAAACGCAGTGGCAAGCTTGGATCCTGGAGCGGTGGAAGATCCACGTGGGGGCTTACCAAGCGGGGGCTGCCGAATCCCAGGACATCAGAGCAGCTTGCCTCTCGCTGAACAGCAAGGGAAACTGAGGCTTAGAGAAGGGGTGCCCTGCTGAGAAAAGCACAGGTGCCAGATGGGACCACAGTGTCTCCCAGCCCAGCCAGTTCTTTGCCCAGCACATCCAAGCCTGGGAGGAGGTCCTGCCACCAGCACTGACCTTTCCTCCAGGCAGTGAATCTGAGAGCAGCCATCTGCAGCCCAGGGCACCCTTCTTTCTTTTCTTTTCTTTCTTTTTTTGAGATGGAGGTTTTTTGTTTTTTTTTTTTTGTTTTTTTTTTGTTTTTTTTTTGAGATGGAGACTCGCTCTGTTGCCCGGGCTAGAGCGCAGTGGCCGGATCTCAGCTCACTGCAAACTCCGCCTCCCAGGTTTACGCTGCCTCAGCCTCCGGAGTAGCTGGGACTACAGGTGCCCGCCTAGTTTTATGTATTTTTTAGTAGAGACGGGGTTTCACCATGTTAGCCAGGATGCTATCGATCTCCTGACCTCGTGATCCGCCCGTCTTGGCCTCCCAAAGTGCTGGGATTATAGGCTTGAGCCACTGCGCCCGGCCTGAGACGGAGTTTTGCTCTGTCGCCCAGGCTGGAGTGCAGTGGCGTGATCTCAGCTCACTGCAACCTCCGCTTCCCGGGTTCAAGAGATTCCCCTGCCTCAGCCTCCGGAGTGGCTGGGACTACAGGTGCACGCCACCACGCCTGGCTAATTTTTTTGTGTATATTTTAGTAGAGACGGGGTTTCACCGTGTTGGCCAGGATGGTCTTGATTTCCTGACCTCGTGATCCCAGGGCCGCTTTCTATGCTGCATTTTCCTGGACATCTGGGATGTCAGGGGTGAGAAACGGAAGGACTCAGGTCTCTCGGGGTCAGGGGCCTCAGGCCCCCTCCCTGCGCTGCAGTCTTCCTCCTCCCGCCTCCCCGTGATGGTGACCGGGACTCATTTCCTTGTGAGCCGGCCGTTCTATTTTCAGACAATTGTTGGAAAGCGCTTCCCAGTCTCCAGCCAGAAGCTGCGCCCCCCCGAACTCCCCCGGAGCTTCTGCTGGCTGGCGGGGGTCTGCATAGGTTAGGAGGCTCACTGCCCAGTGGGTTCTTGAATATCAACCCCCAAAGGGCCGTTTCAGGCCCGGGCCACCTGGGCGCCAGTTCGGCTGGGCGCCAGCCCGCGAGGGGCCACCTGTGACCTCCTGAGCTGCCAGTGGGTCCCGCCGCAGGGCACCTTCTTGGCAGAATCCAGCTCGAAACCTCCATATAAGAATGTTGTTTAGCACAGAACAAAACCTCCACGGGCGCGCTGATGGGCTCTGAGCGGCCCCACGGGCACCGACGCCCTCCTAACTGCTGACTCACGGCTTTGACACTCGTCACCGTGCTGAGGAGCCTCCAGTGTGGATGAGACAGTTTCTAAATTTAGTGGGCAGGGTGGTTGGGAGACGACGGCCAGTCCCCCGAGGCCCTCTGTGGCCACTTGTCATTCAGAGGAATGTAGAATCTCTCAGTCCCTGGCCCTGAGCGCCCACTCCCAGTGACCGTGGCAGCCACCTGCCCAGCCGTGTGCCTGGGTCCGGGACCAGGACCAGGGTCAGGGCCGCTTCTCACTGAGGCCCTTGCAGCAGCCCCAGGAGAGCGGGACGTCTGCTGCGTCCATTTTCTGGGTGGGTGAACTGAGGCTCGGAGAGGAAACCTGCCCGACACCACGCGGCCGGTGAGCTGGGCGCCAGAACTTGACACCAGATAAATCTCCCTGGGCCCTTACTGCTACATGGCCCGAGGCCCTGGAGGCCAGACCCCATCCTGGGTGTGGGGCACCGCCGTTCTCCATAGTTCTCTAATTTCCTCACTTGCAAAATGTTAAAAAAAAAAGTATCTCCAGCGGATACCGTGGGCGTGCGGCTTCCCCGTGCAGGTGACACACGGGCCCCGCAGCTGCAGCCCGCGTCGGTGAACAGCCCCTGGCTGCCTCTTCTCCAGAGAACGGCCTGGGCTGGGGGGGCACCACCCTGCCAGTGCCTGACACACGCTCCCAGCCTCGGGCAGGAGAGAGTTCCTGGTCAGGTGGAGGCTTCAACAGAAGCACCCTCTTAGCTTGGCTTCTTCCTGCTCCATCCCTCCCTCCTCACCTGTAAAGTTTCCTTGTAAAGAATGAGGCTGGGACCCGCACGGTGGCTCACGCCTGTAATCCCAGCACTTTGGGAGGCCGAGGCGGGCGGATCACGAGGTCAGGAGATCGAGACCATCCTGGCAAAACACGGTGAAACCCCGTCTCTACTAAAAAAAAAAATACAAAAAAAATTAGCCGGGAGTGGCGGCAGGTGCCTGTAGTCCCAGCTTCTCGGGAGGCTGAGGCAGGAGAATGGCGAGAACCCAGGAGGCAGCAGAGCTTGCAGTGAGCGGAGATCGCACCACTGCAGTCCAGCTCTGGGCGACAGAGCGAGACTCCATCTCAAAAAAA
>NW_012101810.1:810636-812991 GCF_000951045.1 Mandrillus leucophaeus
GTGGTGGCACACGCCTGTAATCCCAGCTACTTGGGAGCCTGAGGCAGAAGAAACACTTGAACCCGGGAGGCAGAGGTTGCAGTGAGCCGAGATTGCACCACTGCACTCCAGCCTGGGTGACAGGGTGAGACCCTGTCTCAAAAAAACAGGAATGGCACCTGGGCAGGGTGCGGTGGCTCACTCCTGTAATCCCAGCACTTTGGGAGGCCAAGGCAGGTGGATCACTTAAGCCCAGGAGTCCAAGGTCAGCCTAGGCCACATAGTGAGACCTTGACTCTACCAAAAGATACAAAGGTGAGCCAGGCGCGGTGGCACAGGAGGTGGGGATGGGAGGATGAGCCAGGCACGTTGGCACATGCCTGCAGTCCTAGTGGCTCAGGAGGTGGGGATGAGAGGATGAACCAGGCACGGTGGCACAGGAGGTGGGGATGGGAGGATGAGCCAGGCACAGTGGCACAGGCCTGTAGTCCTAGTGGCTCAGGAGGTGGGGATGGGAGGGTCACGTGAGCCCAGGAGGTCAAGGCCGCAGTGAGCCGTGATCATCCCATTGCACTCCAGCCTGGTGGGCAATAGAGCCAGACCCTGTCTCTAAATTTAAAAAAAGAGAACCAGGATCGCCGTGTCACGGAGACCAAAGGCACAAAACACTGGTGCTCCATGTGGTCACAGGACCAGGCACTCCGGGGGGAGCCACTGGGGTCCTCAGAGCAGCACCCATTTCAGGGAAGTGCCTGGGGCTGGAGCGAGCGGAGAGGCGTGTGGATGGCGGGGAAGTGGAGTTGCGGAGAAAGAAAGGGCCATGAGTGCAGATTCCGGGGAAGGGGCGATGGAAGCGGGAGGTTTGAGGGGTGGGCCCAGAGGACGGGGTGGGAAGACCCAGCAGGGGCAGCTTCCACCACAGGAGGAGAGAAGTAGGGAAGGCCTGAGATCCGAAGCAGGTTGCACCAGACATTTTGGGGGTCTGGGCCTCCCAGTCCTTCCCCTTCCTCACAACTCCTGATTCTCTTTGTCGGTTCACCTCTCTCCTGAGCAGCCTGGGGGTGGAACCGGGATTGGCCCCTGCTCTTGGAAGCCAAAGGGTCTGAACTGTTCCCCAGTAGACCACGTGTGAGTCACAGCACGGTGGCCAGCAAGGTGCAAGCTCTCCCTGGCAGACCAGCCGTCCTGAGTTTCGATGTGGTGCCCAGCGAGGTCTGAGCTGAAAACCAGCCGTCCCGAGCCTCAGTGCAGTGGCCAGTGGCCTGACTGGTCCTTGGGTGAGCTGGAATTCTGGACGTGGGTCTGCCTTTGGGGCTGCACCCTATGGGAGCCCCACACAAGGTTAGGGGTTCCAGCCGGTGGGGGGGTAGAGAAAGTGGGCGCCCAGGTTCCTAGCAGGGGCTAGCCTGGGGGTGGATGGTGAAGGAAGGCTTTAGGGAGGTTCAGGGAGGGGCCGGGGCTGGGCCCTCAGGATGGGGGTCACTTGAGAAGAGCCGCAGGTTCCCTGCAAGGGCCCCTGCGTGTAACGGGAAGGCCAGGCCTGGTCTGCGCGGGGGATGCTTGGTCCAGGCTGGAGCCCCCAGTCTACGCCCAGGCTGCACAGAGAGCGGCAGCTGCTTCCTGGCACGGGGCAGTTAAACCACACGCAGCTGCAGGCTGCCCACCGTGCCCGTCTCCCCTTGGGCCCGACCTGGGCCTCTGCTCCCCCCGTCCCCACCCTGCCAGCCGCCCCCAGCCCCTGATGCTGGTGAGTGGTGGGGGGCTGCAGTGGCACCCTGGAGCCCAAACCTGCCACACCAATCAGGTCATGAGGTCGGGTCCTGCTGGGACAGGGTTACCTTTGGCACTCACTGCACTCTGGGGCCACAGCAAAGAGGACCCCAGGACGGTAGAAGTCAGAAGCTTGGGCTTGCCTGCCCGACAGTGTCCCACCAGGCTCAGTGAGGCCCAGCTCTCCTAACAGCTGAGGCTTTTAGTGCCGGCTTCCTCCCCCCAGGCAATTCACAGTTATCACAGTGAGAGTCCATGGGCTCTCACTGAACATGGCGAGCCACCCTGGACCCAGCAGGGGACCGGGCAGACCAGGCTCTGCTGGTGGCTCTGTCAGGCAGGAAGGCAGGGAAAAGACCAGCCAGGGGTGGGCGTGTGCCTGTGGTCCCAGCTACTTGGGAGGCTGAGGCGGGAGGATTGAGCCCAGGAATTTGAGGCTGCAGTGAACCATGATCATGCCACTGCATTCCAGCTAGGTAGCAGAGCAAGACCCTATTTCTTTTTTTTTTTTTTGAGACGGAGTCTCGCTCTGTCGCCCAGGCTGGAGTGCAGTGGCCGGATCTCGGCTCACTGCAAGTTCCGCCTCCCGGGTTCACGCCATTCTCC
>NW_012101810.1:813927-816045 GCF_000951045.1 Mandrillus leucophaeus
ACATAAAGGCGACTTCCAGGTGCAGGGGCCTGGGGCATCAGTGACTGACCAGGGAAGGAGGCCACTCAAGCAAAGACCAGAATGGGGTGGACAGGGAGCCCCAGGACCAGCTGGTGAGATTCTGGGCACAGGAAACAGTGCGTGGAAAGGCAGGCACCTTCTGGAAACAGTGAGAAGGCTGAGGTGTGGGGTGGGGCGGCATCGGGGGAGGCGAGAGGGAGAAGTAGACCCTGCAGTACCCGGCAGTCCTTGGCATGGGGCTGGGACGGGGCAAACAGTAGGCCCCATAGCTCACGTCCACTGGAGCCACAGGATGGGAGCTTCTTTGCAAACAAGGTTTTTGCAGATATAATGAATTTTCTTTTTTTTTTTTTTAGATGGAATCTCGCTCTGTCACCCAGGCTAGAGTGCAATGGTGCGATCTTGGCTCACTGTAGCCTCCACCTCCCAGGTTCAAGCGATTCTCGTGCCTCAGCCTCCCGAGTAGCTGGGATTACAGGTGCGTGCTACCAGGCCTGGCTAATTTTTTTTCTATTTTTAGTAGAGGCGGGATTTCGTCATGTTGGCCAGGCTGGTCTCAAACTCCTGACCTCAGGCAATCTGCCTGCCTCAACCTCCCAAAGTGCTGGGATGACAGGTGTGAGCCACCGCACAGGCCTAATGAAGGTAAAGATCTTGAGATGAGATCATCCTGGATCTGGGTGGGCCCTAAATCCAGTTTTCTTCACAAGGCACAGAGACACAGAGAGAAGACAGCCACATGGAGACAGAGGCAGAGGCTGGAGGGATGTGGCCACGAGCCGAGGACCCCTGGAGCCCCCAGGAGCTGGTCGAGGTAGGCAGGGTCCTCCCCTAGAGCCCTCGGAGGCAGCCAGCTCTGCCCACACTTTGACTTCAGACTTCTGGGCTCCGGAACTGCAAGAGAGGACATTTCTGTGGCTTTAAGCCACCAAGTCTGTTGCGTTCTGTAAGAGCTGCTGTAGGAAAACAAGCACAGGTGTTTATTTTACTTTTTGGGTGATAAGCAGAGTCTTTGGAGAATTCTGAGCAGGGGAGGAACTTTTGATGATATCTTCTTTTTTTTCTCTCTTTTTTTTTGTTTGAGACGGAATCTCGCTCTGTGGCCAGGCTGGAGTGCAGTGGCACCATCTCGGCTCACTGCTGCCTCCACCTCCTGGGTTCAGGTGATTCTCCTGCCTCAGCCTCCCAAGTAGCTGGGACTAAAGGCACCGGCCACCATGCCCGGGTAATTTTTGTATTTTTAGTAGACATGGAGTTTACCATGTTGGCCAAGCTGGTCTCAAACTCCTGACCTCAGGTGATCTGCTCGCCTCAGCCTCCCAAAGTGCTGGGATTATGAGCCATGGCGCCCGGCCTAAAAATTACATTCTTAATACTTTTTTTTTTGAGACAGAGTCTCACTCTTGTCTCTCAGGCTGGAGTGCAATGGCATGATCTCGGCTCACTGCAACCTCTGCCTCCCAGGTTTAAGCCATTTTCCCGCTCAGCCTCCTGAGTAGCTGGGATTACAGGCATGCGCCACCACACCCAGCTAATTTTTGTATTTTTGTAGAGATCACGTTTCACCATGTTGGCCAGGCTGGTCTTGAACTCCTGACCTCAGGTGATCCACCCGCCTCGGCCTCCCAAAGTGCTGGTATTTGTACAGGCGTGAGCCATCTCGCCTGACCATAAAAAATATTTTTAAAAAGTGAGCAAACAATTTGAACAGATACCAATAATGCCGATATATGGATGACAAAAAAAGATGAGAAAACGCTAATTACTCATCGGGGAGACGTCGATGAGGAGCACAGGGCAGACTCTGCACACTCCCCAGGATGACGGAATGCCCGCGGTCCTGCCCGGGCTTTCAGCGGAGAAGTCATCGTTGGAATCTGGACTCCATTCTGCGGGAGACACTCAGCAGCTGACAGAAGCCACCAGTGCCCACAGCGCCGGGTTGAGTCTCAGAATAATGATGCCAGGCCGGGCGCGGTGGCTCACGCCTGCAATCCCAGCACTTTGGGAGACTGAGGCAGGAGGATCAAGAGGTCAGGAGGTCAAGACCATCCTGGCTAACACGATGAAACCCTGTCTCTACTAAAAATACAAAAA
>NW_012101810.1:816848-818146 GCF_000951045.1 Mandrillus leucophaeus
AGGTTGGCTCCTGAGCTTTAAGAGAAAGAGGAAAAGGAAAAGGAGGAGCAGCGGCAGGAGGGGGAGGAGGTGGTCAAGGTTGACTCAGGAGGAGGAGGAGGTCGTCAAGGTCGACCCTGAGGTTCTGGCCTGGGCCTGGGTGAGGGCATTTGCCGAAGGCATAGGCCCCGCATGCAGGGGCGGCGATGCTGGTCAGAGGGTAAGGAGAGACAAGTGGCAGGGCAGAGGAAGCTCCCTGTAGGCTGCTCCTATTCAGGTGACAGGAGGAGGAAGCATTACCCCATCGGATCTCCCCTCCACCTTAGAGAGTTACCCTGAGGGACAGATTGAGAAACGGCGGAGGCATGAAGCTGCACAGCCCCGGTCTGGTGTCCGGCAGGGATCTACGGTTGACCGGCCTCTCCTCCCATGGGCACCATGGACATCTCCTTCTGGACTTGCTGCCCACACAGCGCAGGGTGCAGGGCCCTGGAGCCCCTGGGGTCATGCAGGGACCCGGCTGATGCCCGCAGCAGTGGGAAGAGACCGCGGAGGGTCACACAGCAGTTCTCAGGCTGCAGCCTGGGGCCATGAGCCTCACTGAGGCCACGGTCGAACAGCCACACCCAACTTCAGGGACACAGGGAGACCATCTCCGCCTTGCCGTCCCTGGGTGGGGAGATGGGACACACCGGGCAGGTGGCACTCAGGACTCCCTCGGTGGGGGGACAGAGTTCAAGTCAGTGCCCTGCTGGGAACAGATCTCGAAAATGTGGTTAAGTGGCAAAAGCCAGGCGTAGAAAAGAGGAGCCGTGCGCTACCTGCAGGGTGACAAGGCAGAGGTCGGCACATGGGTGGCTGCCTGAACGCACACAGACAAGCCGGGAAGACGGACACAAATCAGAACAGAGGCTGACTCCAGGGGAAGGGACCGGCTGCTCAGGGGTCGGGGGAGACCCTTTGACTGGATGATTCCCCTGCCTTTTTTTTTTTTTTTAGACAGGGTCTTGCTCTGTCGCCCAGGCTGGAGTGTAGTGGCACCATCATAGCTCACTGCAGCCTTGACCTCCCGGGCTGAAGAGGTCCTCCTGCCTCAGCCTCTTGAGTAGCTGGGGCATAGGCAGGCACAACTATGCCTGGATAATTTATTTTTGATTTTTTTGTAGAGATAAAGTCTCACTATGTTGCCCAGGCTGGTCTCCAACTCAACTGATCCTCCTGCCTTGGTCTCTCAAAGTGCTGAGATTACAGGTGTGAGCACCACACCTGGCAACTGTATAATACTTTGTATGTTTTGATTTTTGTTCCCATCAGTGTTT
>NW_012101810.1:818838-827296 GCF_000951045.1 Mandrillus leucophaeus
CCCGCCGCCAGAGGGCGCTGCAGGCATCAGGCCGGCGCCGCGAGCCTCTAGCACCTCCCCCTGGGCCCGCTTCCCGCCTCACTATTTTCCTTCCGGTTGTTCCGGAAGTCGGGTCCTTGAGTGTGGCGAGATCCGTTTCCGATTCCGGGGTGGCTGGGTGGCGGCGGCTGGGCTGTAGTCGCGATGGGCCAGAGGTAAGTGAGCCGCGGCCTGGGCGCGCTCTCATTGCCAGGTGAGCGCCTGGTTCTCCCGGCTACCCCGCCCTGCCTCGGGGCCGTCCTTCATGGTTCTGCCCCCTCCAGCTCGGCGTCCGCGCCTCCTGCTGCCACCCGACTGAGCCGCTCCCGGGCGGCTGGGAGGCGGGGTCCCTGCAGCTCCTGCAGCATCGCCCCTCCCGGCGGGCGCGGGGCCACTGTCCCCGGGTCCCACGCCCAAGCCCCGTGCGGTAAGCGAGCGAATGAGCGAGCGAGCGAATGAATGAATGAATGAATGACCGCACGCTGGCTCCTCCGCAGGTGACGCCGCAGCCGCCGGGAGCAACGAGGGACGCGGCAAGATGAACCGGGCCAAGCCCACCACGGTGCGCAGGCCCAGCGCCGCGGCCAAACCCTCAGGTGCGTCTCTCCCCGCTCTGCAACCCGGGGGTCTTTGAGGGTCTTTGGGGATCTCAACTGCCCCGGAGCCTGCCTTCGGCTTGGTTGTTCCGCAGCCGCGGCTGTTTCCAGGAATTGGATCTGGAAACACTGCTCTCGGTCCTCAGCGGCTATGAGAGTCCCTGGGAGGCTTGGGACAGCGGCGACTTCCTCCGGCACCCCGGTGATCTCGTTTCAGGCTGAGCTGCAAGGCGGCTGACAGTAGTGGAAGGGTCTCCCCAGCCAGGAGGCAGGAGGGAGCACAGTGTAGCGTAGCACGGGGTCTGCAGCCAGACTGTCAGCTCAGATCCTCCGGGCTTAAAGCTGCCACTCTCCTGCTGTGTAACGCTGCACACATTGCTTAACCTCTCTGTGTCCCTTTCTCCCCTGTAAAGTTAGGGTAATGGTACCTATTGCGGAAACTTGGGCGGGGCGGGGGGCTAAGCACACTGTTTCGGATAGACCAGAGATGGCCTGGTTTGTGGTTAGCGCTATGTGACTGTCCACCGTCACTTGTGCATATCTTGCTGGTGCCTGCTCAGCTGTTGGCTGCTGAGTGAGCTCTGGCTTCTTCCTTGCCTTCTCTGACCGTTGTTTAATTCCCTCTGACATAACAGGAGGTTGGAGTCAGTCTTTTTCCACCTTGGGTGTTGGGAATGTACCTGGTTTTCTCTCTCCTTTCTCTGCAGGGCACCCTCCCCCGGGAGACTTCATTGCTCTGGGCTCAAAGGGTCAGGCCAATGAATCGAAAACGGCATCCACCCTGCTGAAGCCAGCCCCTTCCGGCCTGCCTTCTGAGCGCAAGCGGGATGCGGCGGCTGCGTTGTCCAGTGCCTCGGCCCTCACCGGTCTCACCAAACGCCCCAAACTCTCCTCCACACCCCCACTGAGTGCCCTGGGGCGCCTGGCTGAGGCTGCAGTGGCAGAAAAACGAGCCATTTCTCCGTCGATTAAAGAGCCATCTGTGGTGCCAATTGAAGGTAATGAGTCTGTGGACTTCTCCTGAGAACGCCCCTCAGCACGTCCATCCATCAGATGTTCAGGGAAGGCCCCCTCCAGGCCTAGCGCTGCCCGTATGGCCGACCTCCTTTGGGAGAGCAGATGTTTGTGACTTGTTCTTTGAAGTGCTTCTTATGTAGGTGCCCTTACCCTGTGTGTGCGTCTGCGTCCTGAACTGTCAGTGGCTGCCCTTCGAGAGCCGGGTCACTCCCCCGTTGAGTTGTTCGTCTCATGTCTCTGTTGGACGCCCCCTTTGTGATGGGCACTGTCTGAGCCCTGGGGGTAAACCGGGCCTGGTGACACCCCAGGTGTGTGTTCTCAAGGTCGCGCGCCCTGGTGCATTCCTCTCTCAACCTGAGTGGAGGCGATATGTACTTGGTTCCTCCTTCCCTCCTGGTTACCAACAGGGAAGAGTTCATCCGTTCCCTGTTTTCAGTTGAAAAGCTGCAGAACAGTAAATACATCAACAGGAAATGTAAATTTCACAATTCGCTTCTCACAGAAATGCCTTTAACTGTGTGCCTAGAATCGCCCCTGCTCCTCTGCACCATTTTCCCAACGACCATATTTCAAGGCTCCATGACTTCCTGGGAGTCACTCTGGCAGCTGTCACACCAGCCCCAGCAAGCCTCGTGGTCTGCAGTATTTTGTTTCTGTGGGAGCATTTCTTTTGGGTAATTTCTTTGTGGTAGTCAAAAAGAACAAGCGTCCTGATGACTTTGGTAGTGAGTTGTCTGTTCAAGCCACGCCACCTCTGATTACTGAGTTTTGTGCCAGACAGGGCCCAGGGGACTTGTGGGCTGTGGGCTGTGGCCTTGCCGTCGGAGGGATCAGGCTGCTGCAGTGCAAGCCTGTGAGTGAGTCCCTGACGGCCCTGGGACGGAGGAGGCCTGGCAGGGAGTTGCAGTGTGGGCTCAGGCCTGGAAGCACAGGCAATGAAACTGGGGCAGGCAGGAAAGGGAGGTGCCAAGCAGACAATGGACCGTGCCCAGGGAATGGAGGCCTGGCCTGGGCAGCACACGCTAGTGATAGCCGAGGCTGGACGCTGTGGGCAGTGTTTGTCCTGGACTCATTTGGCATCAGGGAGCCCTGGGGGCAAACAGCCCAGGATGGCACAGCTGGGGGGCTGCTTTAGGAGGTCGAGTCTCAGACGTCCCATGAGGCCTGTCACTGGGCAGCTGGTGCCAGTGAGGATCGAGGACAGAGACCACAGGCCCCACCCCGGCCCGGGTTCTCGGCCTCCGGCTGCTGGGTGTTTTATTTATCTATTTATTTATTTTTATCACCCCCTCCCGTAGAAAGGAGATTTTGAAGATGACAGGAGATGTGGTTGTGAAAAGCATATTCTGAGTGGTAGATCGCTTTACAATATTATTCTCGCAAAACAGAGAGATGGCTGCTTCCAGCCATTTGTGGTATCTGTCCCAGGCCGTTCCTCCGTGCTGGCAGCCCACTTCTCCCCCCTGCTTATCTCAGGGCATTAGGAAATTTCTTTCAAGTCTTTGTCCCAGGTGCAGTTAAGGTGGATTACAATGCCTCTGTCCACATGTCTGTGTGGATATTTACTTTTTATTTATTTTTATTTTATTTACTTTTTGTTGAGATGGAGTCTTGCTTTGTAGCCCAGGTTGGAGTGCAGTGGCGCAATCTCGGCTCACTGCAAGCTCCGCCTCCCGGGTTCACGCCATTTTCCTGCCTCAGCCTCCCAAGTAGCTGGGACTATAGGCACCCGCCACCATACCCGGCTAATTTTGTGTATTTTTAGTAGAGACAGGGTTTCACTGTGTTAGCCAGGATGGTCTCGATCTCCCGGCCTCGTGATCCACCTGTCTTGGCCTCCCAAAGTGTTGGGATTACAGGCATGAGCCACCGTGCCCGGCTTATGTATTTATTTTTTGAGACGAAGTGTTGCACTGTCCCCAGGCTGGAGTGCAGTGGCACGATCTCAGCTCACTTCAGCCTCCGTCTCCCAGGTTCAAGTGATTCTCCTGCCTTAGCCTCCGAAGTAGCTGGGATTACAGGCATGCACCCCCATGCCTGGCTAACGTGTATTTTTAGTAGAGACAGGGTTTCACTGTATTGGCCAGGCTGGTCTCGAATTCCTGACCTCAGATGATCCACCCGCCTCAGCCTCCCAAAATGGCAGGATTACAGGCGCGAGCCGCCGTGCCCGGCTGTGTGTGGATATTTAAAACACAGTCCTAAAAACTCCTGGGTCAGAGAAGAATCAGAATGAAAATGAGAAAACCTCCGATCCAACAGTGGCAGACAAGGGGAGAGGAAAGGTGTGTGCTGGCCCTGGTACTCCTCGGAGGTTGTGGGAGGGTCAGGCACTCGTCTGGAGGAAGGTTGTGAGTCGAGCACCCATGGAAAGAGGGGGGAAAAGGGGAGAAGAGCATGCTGGAGACTGGAGCTGGGGCAGGTGCGAAGAGAGGGCTGCTGTGCCGTGGTCCACAGTGGAAAGTATTCAGTGGAGCTGCGATTCAGTGGAAAGTAAGGCTGCAGGTTGCCTGACTTGCTGGGAAATGTCTGTAGCCTTCAGGGTAGCCATGTGGGACACAGTGGAGCCAGGACTGGAGTGGCTGGAGGGCCAGTGCTGAGGCCTGTGGGGCAGCCTGTTGTCTTGAGGGGACCATCTGGTGGGGTGCTTGTCCCCTGTGGGAACTCTCCTGAGGGTGGATGGCTGGTCCATGGCAGCGCTGACCCTGAGAGCTCCGGGTTCCTCGTGGTCTTACCAGTGTCCCAAGGCTTTGGGGCGACCCTGCCCTGTCCCTGCTCTGACTGTACCACCTGCCCCGGCCAGTACTGCCCACGGTGCTGCTGGACGAGATCGAGGCGGCCGAGCTGGAAGGCAACGACGACAGGATCGAGGGCGTGCTGTGCGGGGCCGTGAAGCAGCTGAAGGTCACCCGCGCCAAGCCCGACAGCACCCTCTACCTGAGCCTCATGTACCTGGCCAAGATCAAGCCCAACATCTTCGCCACCGAGGGCGTCATCGAGGTGCGAGCCGGGCCCCTGGCGGGAGGCGAGTAGGGCTGGGGCCCTCGGCTCCCCTCCTCACCTCCCCCTTCAGTGTCCTGCCCGGCCCACCCCAGCTTTGCCTCTGGGGCCAGCAAGGCTACCACGTGACATGAACCCTCCCTGGCAGGCTCTGTGCAGCCTCCTGCGGCGGGACGCCTCCATCAACTTCAAGGCCAAGGGGAACAGCCTGGTGTCCGTGCTGGCCTGTAACCTCCTCATGGCCGCCTACGAGGAGGACGAGAACTGGCCCGAGATCTTTGTCAAGGTGAGTGGCCTCTCCCCAGATGGTGAAGACAGCAGAGGGCCATGGGCGGGGCGGGGCGGGGGCGGGAGAAAAGCAGGAGGGTGTTCTCTCCAGAGGACTGTGTCTGACAGCCCCGATGGTCATGGCACAGTCCCCTCTGCACCCAGAAGCTGCAGAGGGCTGCCTGGGCGCCCAGTCCCTGGGCCGCAGGCAGACATTCTCCAGCCTGGCTGCCCGGCTGGGCTCGGGGCTGAGGGTGTGGCTCCCACACAGGTGTACATCGAGGACTCCCTGGGGGAGCGGATCTGGGTGGACAGCCCTCACTGTAAGACGTTTGTGGACAACATCCAGACGGCCTTCAACACCAGAATGCCCCCCAGGAGTGTGCTGCTGCAGGGGGAGGCGGGCCGCGGCGCTGGCGACCTGGGCGCGGGTGAGAGACACTGCCGGCTGGGGAGGGCGGGTGTCCAGCCCCAGGGCAGGGGAGGGTTGGGAGTTCAGGCGGGTGGGAGGCGCTGCATGGAGCCCTCTCCTTGGTCTGCAGGGAGCAGCCCACACCCCTCCCTCACGGAGGAGGAGGACAGCCAGACGGAGCTGCTGATCGCAGAGGAGAAACTGAGCCCCGAGCAGGAGGGCCAGCTCATGCCCAGGTAGCTGCGTGCCCGCCTGGTCCCAGTGGGAGGTGGTTGGGACAGGTGTCTCGGGGCCGCCTTCCTCCTTCCCTGCTCCCTTCTCTGACCTAGGTACGAAGAGCTCGCGGAGAGTGTGGAGGAGTACGTCCTGGACATGCTGCGGGACCAGCTGAACCGGCGCCAGCCCATTGACAACGTCTCCAGGAACCTCCTGCGGCTCCTCACCTCCACCTGCGGCTACAAGGAGGTGCGGCTGCTGGCGGTGCAGAAGCTGGAGATGTGGCTGCAGAACCCCAAGGTGCGGGGGTGCCTGGGGCAGGGTCGCGGGGGTGGTGGGGCAGGAGTGCCCGGCAGGGGGTGGGGGCAGGCTCCGTGTGGTCCCACAGCCGGGGTGGCCGTGAGCCCACAGCTCCCTCCGTGGCCCCGCAGCTGACCCGGCCGGCCCAGGACCTGCTGATGTCCGTCTGTATGAACTGCAACACGCATGGTTCTGAAGACATGGACGTCATCTCACATTTGATCAAGATCCGCCTCAAGCCCAAAGTCCTCCTCAACCACTTCATGCTGTGCATCAGGTGCGAGGCGGGCAGGGGTGGAGCGGCGGGCAGGGGCGGAACGGGGGTGCGGGGGGAACGGGGTGAGGGGCGGAGCGGGGGTACGGGTGGAGTGGGGTGTCAGGCAGAGCAGGGGTGTGGGCAAAGTGGCGGGCAGGGGCAGAGCGGGGGTGCAGGCAGAGCGGGGACGGGGCCTGCACCCTCACCTGCCTGGCTCCCACACCCAGGGAGCTGCTGAGCGCGCACAAGGACAACCTGGGCAGCACCATCAAGCTGGTGATCTTCAATGAGCTCTCCAGCGCCCGGAACCCCAACAACATGCAGGTCCTCTACACCGCGCTGCAGCACAGCTCTGACTTGGCGCCCAAGGTAGGCCTAGGCCTTGCCCTCCACACCTGAATGGGGGGCTACGGGCTGGAGAGACACCTGGCGTCTGGGGAAGCCCACGGATTGGTGGGGCTTTGTGGGAGAATGCTCTTGGGGCTCGGGAAGGAGCTTTTGAAAGTCACTTGGGTATGAGGTTGACCATTTCTAGAGTGGGTGCAGCCACAGCGCCCAGCATCTTTCTCAGAAACGGACACTCTGTCCATTTAGGAGGGAGCCACACTGAGCCTTAAAAGCCACCCAGGTTTCTGAGCTAAGACCCAGACCTGCCAGCTTGTATTTTTATTTCTCAAGCTCATTCCGGCCTTTGGATAATAAGGTGGTTTTTAAAATTTTTTGTAGAGATGGAGTCTTATTACGTGGCCCAGGCTGGCCTCAAACTCCTGGGCTCAAGTGGTCCTCCTGCATCAGCCTCCCAAAGCGCTGGGATGACAGGCGTGAGCCCCTGTGCCTGGCCCAGACCTGCCTTCTGTGCAGTGGGTCCCTCAGTTAAGCAGGAGTCCCTGTAGCCCTGGCTGTAGGACCCTTGGATTCCCGTGTGTCCTTTGAAGCGGACTGGGGAGATGCTCCCGTTGCCACTAGCACGTCAGGCCTCTCGGTGGGCTCTGCGGCGTGCGAAACACGAGGGAGGCAGGCACGGCCGCTCCGGCTCGGCGCTGTCATCTTTGCAGCCCGGCATTTTGAGACGGGGGGTGCATCCTTTCAGATCTCGGGTGGTGGTCTTTGGTTTCTGTTCAGCCTGTGGCGCGTGGTTGGGCTGAGATGGCACACGCACTTCTATGACTCTGCCACTTGGTGTCCCACACCCCCAGCGTCTGTTAATTAATCCTTCTCCTCATTTCACGAGGACCAACTCCCCACGTGCTGGTTGCCGAGAGGGGAATCAGATGTGGCCCTTGCTCGCCAAGGGCTGGCAGCCAGTAGAGCAAGGAGCCCGCCACCCCATGCCCCGCACTGCTTGAGACCCGCTGCAGCATCCTCGGGCACCACCCCCACGGGTGCTGTGGGAAGGAGCCGGGGCGTGTGCTCCTGGAGGGGCCTGTGACGGGGTCGGCAGCGTTGGGCAGCCTCCCACACAGCCTCTCTCTGCCCCAGTTCCTGGCCATGGTGTTCCAGGACCTGCTGACCAACAAGGACGACTACCTGCGGGCCTCGCGGGCCCTGCTGCGGGAGATCATCAAGCAGACCAAGCACGAGATCAACTTCCAGGCCTTCTGCCTGGGGCTCATGCAGGAGCGCAAGGAGCCACAATACCTGGAGATGGAGTTCAAGGTGCCAGCCCCTGCCGCTGGGGCGCCTTTCCCTCACTGCAGGTCCCACGTGCCGCCATCCCCCTCGCCCTGGGTCCCACGCACATTCCGCCCCTTCGGGTGCTCTGGCTGAGCGTGGGTACGGGGCTGAGTGAGGCTGTTTGTGGCCATGCATCCCAGAGGGTAGCATGGGCTCTGTCCTGTGTGAGGACCCAGGGGGCGCTGACCAGGTGCGGGGGAACCGGCAACCCCTGGACTGGGTGGGACGGATTGCTGCCGGGAGGAAGGCGAGTGTGTGGGCAGGGAGGCAGGGCGGGGCCGCGGGCTGCCTGGCTGGGTTGGAGACTGTGCAAGGGGTGCAGAGGGAGCTGATGCTGGAAGGCACAATGAGAGCGGATCACAGAGATGCCAGGTCCCTGCAGCCAACTGGCAGCCAGCCTGCTGGGGTGGCCTGTTTTGCAAACGGGGCTTTGTGGATCTCTGTTGACTGAACCTCCCTCCCGTGGCCAGACAGGACCTTTTGAGTCACTGGCCTGGTGCCCCTTCTGTCAGATCCCTCCCAACTGGTCCTCCTGGGCGCTCTCTGGATCCCTGCTTGTGTGTGTGCGTGTGTGCGTGTGCAAGTGTGTGCGTGTGCACCACGTGTATGTGGAGTGGGGCTCCCGGGTGTCCATTCTGGATACAGACCCTGTGCTGCGCCCATGTGGGTGTGGAGTGGGGCTCCCGGGTGTCCATTCTGGAT
>NW_012101810.1:828771-831133 GCF_000951045.1 Mandrillus leucophaeus
GGGCCCCGCACAGCCCCTGCCCCACACCCCACTGAGCTGGGACAAGCCAGGGCCCCACACGGGAGCCTGTCCCCTCTCTGGACAGCAGCAGCCGTCACGCTGCAGGCATGTCACCCTGTGTACATTGGAGCCTCCCGTGGGGCCTCTGCCTTGGTTGGGGTGGGGCTGTCAGGTTTGGGCCTGCATTTCTCTGCAGCGATTTTAGAAAGGACGGTCGGGTGCTGTCCAGCCCGGCAGCCCCGTGAGTGGTCCCTGGGCTCTTTGGTGGTGCTGTGAGGAGGTGCTGAACTTGGCATCAGGCAGCCCCGCCTCTGAGCGCTTGGGCCTGTGGGAGCGGGGTCCCTTCCCTGGAACTAACAGGCTACTTCCTGAGCACCCACGTCGTGACTGAGGGCCCTTCTCTGCCTGCCCAGTCTGCACAAGGTGCTGTTCACAGAGCAGCCGGAGACCTACTACAAGTGGGATAACTGGCCACCAGAGAGTGACCGCAAGTGAGTGTACTGCCTCCTGGGCTTCTCTGGGCTGGGATGGGCAGGGCTGGGGGGTGCCTGACTGGCTGCAGCAGGAGGGGTCAGTGGGAATTGGACCGCTGTTTTCAAGGTCACGTCACTATCCTGTCCCTCCTCCACAACCCTGGGTGCCTTCTCTCACTGCCATGCTGGCGTTCCTGCGCCACTGCAAGGATTCAGCTGCTGCCTGTGTCCACATGACTCTAAGCCCCAGCCACAGCCTCCCCCAAACTCCCACCTTCCAGATGCTTCCCAGGGCGTCCACAGGCACTCCACCCTCTACGCGGTCCCAAATGCGGTCTGCCCCTGCTTTTGTCCAGACAGCTGCACACTGTCCTTCCCCAGCCAGCTGGCCTCACAACTCTGTCCCCCTTCAAGTCCCGTGGGTGACCCTGTGGGTTCTTGGCCTACGCTCCCTTCCACCCCCGCCTGGGGCTGCTGCTGGTTCACCCTGCGCCCATCTCGTGCCTTGGGCGCTCTCCTCACCTTCACTGCGGCTTTCCCCGTCAGGTTTTAGAGGTGGAGGGGTCATCTCTGCCACCTGGCTCCCGGCTCCTTGACGGCAGGAAACATCTTGGCCTCTGTGGGGTGGCAGAGCCTCCCATGTGGTGGCCATAGGAACCAGTGACTGTGTGTGTAGCCCCAAAGGCCTCGGGGTGGGGGTAACCTCCCCTTCTCCCCCTGCCCAGGCGAGACTTAGAGCCGGGGCTCCTGTCCTGCAAAGGGAGGCTCAGGTTGGAGGGGCAGCAGCAGCCCTCTGCCGCCAGCCCGTGGGCTCTGAGGGAAAGGCTGGCCTGACCTCGGCCCCTCAGGTCCGGCAGGTGTGGGTAGCCCGCAGGGAGTCACGCCTCCCCCCACCCCGCAGCTTCTTCCTGCGCCTGTGCTCCGAGGTGCCCATCCTGGAGGACACGCTGATGCGCATCCTGGTCATCGGGCTGTCCCGGGAGCTCCCGCTCGGGCCCGCAGACGCCATGGAGCTCGCCGACCACCTGGTGAAGCGGGCGGCGGCCGTGCAGGCGGATGGTATGGCTTCTCCAGGGGATGGCCCCTGTGCTGGGCTCTGCTCCCCTTGTCCCTGCAGAAACCCCGGCGCTGGCACGCATCTCTGGGGCACTCCACAAAGCTGCGCTTCAGCTGGGCCCTGGGTCCCCGGGAGGCTTGGGGACCTGCCTTCTCCGCATCTGTCCCTTAGGAATTTAGAAGCGCGTGTCTTTGGCAGTGATGCAGTCACTGCCCCGTGTTTTGGAATTTGTCCTGGAACTGGCACATCACCTCCTTTAGGAGGCTGTTAGAGTGATTTTAAATCCAGCTCGCACCTCGCCTGGCTCTCCCCCGGGGGCTTGCGGGTCCCCACCCTGCCGGCCACGCCCCCGTCCTCACCTCCCTACCCTCCCTTGGCAACCCTGCCAGCTCTCTAGACCCAGCCCGGGTGTGGCCCAGAGCCCCAGAGCAAGGTGTGCCTCGTGTCCCAGTGAGAAGCCCTGTTTCCCCCAGCTCCCCTGCGCAGGCCTGCGCCCCATCCCGCGGCATCCCCCACCCCACCCCGATGCCACGCGAGCAGGGCCTGTCCCCTCGCTGCCTGTGCCTGATGGTCTGTGAGCAGCTCCAGAACCTGTGCGTGGTTCTTGGTCTTAGATGTGGAGGTGCTGAAGGTGGGGAGGACCCAGCTGATCGACGCCGTTCTGAACCTGTGCACCTACCATCACCCCGAAAACATCCAGCTCCCGCCCGGGTAAGCCCGCGCCTCGCTCCCCACTCCCTCCCTGGTAAGCCTGCGCCCCGCTCCCCACTCCCCACTCCCTCCCAGATAAGCCCGCACCGCTCTCCCCACTCCCTCCCGGGTAAGCCTGCGC
>NW_012101810.1:833768-834793 GCF_000951045.1 Mandrillus leucophaeus
TGGGGCTCCCGGGTGTCCATTCTGGATACAGACCCTGTGCTGCGCCCATGTGGGTGTGGAGTGGGGCTCCCGGGTGTCCATTCTGGATACAGACCGCGTGCTGCGCCCGCGTGGGTGTGGAGTGGGGCTCCGGGTGTCCCTTCCTGCATCAGACCTCGTGCTGTGCCTGCAGGAACGCTTCGTGGTACACATCACCGACGTGCTGGCCGTGTCCATGATGCTGGGCATCACGGCGCAGGTGAAGGAGGCTGGCATCGCCTGGGACAAAGGAGAAAAGAGGAGTAAGGACGCGGGGGTGGCCCGGCCTTGCTTAGTGGAGGGGTCTCAGGTCCAGGCTGGTGGCCGGTGGTTCTCTGTGGCTGCACTGTCCTCTGACTGCCCGGGAGGAGCAGTCCCACAGCACAGCCACTCAGGGACACAGAGCCTGGAAGCTGCCGTCCCGGTTCCTGTCCATCCAGACCTCACCCCAGCTGCAGAATCAGGCCCTGTTCTCCCTGAGTGTCCTTTGTGTGCTCCAGCTCTGGCCCAGCGTGGGGACACTGCAGGCATGGTGGCCCCAGCCGTGGGTGGGAGGGGAGGGGAGGTGGTGTTTGGGGCAGTCTGGGTGTTTGATTGTGGGTTTGCAGGAAGACTGGGCTGCAGAAGCCCTCTCAGCCATTGACCGGAGCGAGTCACTCGCGACACGAGGATTCCGGTCACCCACGTGTGTGTCAGGGTTACTCCATGCTCCCTGGGGTGTTATTCCAGCCAGGAATGGTCCAGAAGCTGGGGGTGCCCTGAGTTACGCCCTCCCAAGTACCAGCCTTGAGCTGGAACCCTAGGGGTGCCTGTAGCCCCTAGCCCATGGCTTGGATCCTGTGGCCCCTCAGCCCATGGCTTGGATCCTGTGGCCCCTCAGCCCATGGCTTGGATCCTGTGGCCCCTCAGCCCTGGCTTGGATCCTGTGGCCCCTCAGCCCGTGGCTTGGATCCTGTGGCCCCCTCACCCCGTGGCTTGGATCCTGTGGCCCCCTCAGCCCGTGGCTT
>NW_012101810.1:838253-858016 GCF_000951045.1 Mandrillus leucophaeus
CCACTCCCCACTCCCTCCCGGGTAAGCCCACGCCCCGCTCCCCACTCCCTCCCGGGTAAGCCCGCACCGCTCTCCCCACTCCCTCCCGGGTAAGCCTGTGCCCCACTCCCCACTCCCTCCCAGGTAAGCCCGCGCCCCACTCCCCACTCCCTCCCGGGTAAACCTGCACCACTCTCTCCGCTCCCTCCCGGGTAAGCCCGCGCCCCGCTCCCCTCTCCCTCCTGGACAAGCCCGCACCCTGCTGACCTCACAGGTCTGCTGGTGACCTGTTTCCAGAGACCAGTGAGGCCACTGCGGGCCTTGACTGGCTGGGCCCGAGTCCCACCCTTACCTGGGTTCCAGTGGGCCGTTTCCCCGTTGTCTTCCCCCGTGTCTCCAGCTCAGTCATACTTTTTACTCCTGTGTTTAACATACGTGTATTATTTTTCACACAACGAGTTTATGCTCTGTGTTTCACGGCTTTATGGAGAGAGAATTCACACACGTGTCATCTAAAGTGTGCAGTTCCGTGTTTTCAGGATGTTCACAGGTTGTACAATCTTCATTGTAATTTAATTGTAGAACCTTCTTTGGTCCCCCCAAAAGAACCCCATTCCCACCAGCCGTCACTCCTCATTCCTCCCACTGCAGCCGCTCACCTGCTGTCATCTCTGTAGTGTGGCCTTTTGGGCGTTTTCTGTAAACGGCATCCTACCGTGCGTGGTCTCATGTGACCAGCTTTCTTTCCCGGGTGTGCTGTTTCCGGGGTCGCCTGTGCTGTAGCGTGAGGCAGTATCAAAGTCCTCCTTGTGGCTGACGGTGCCCCACTGTGTGGACAGACCACGTCTGCTGCTTCCACTCCTCTGCTGACAAACGGTGCTGCCGTGAGCGTGTGTGGACAAGTCTGTGTGGACGTGTCTTCAGTTCTCTTGAGCAGGTGGCTGGGAGTGGGGTTGCTAGGCCAGGTGTTTAACTGAGGCTCTGTCAGACACTCCCCAGCGGCTGCCCCCACCTTGAGTTCCCACTTGGATCACCGCCAGCGCTGCATGATCATTCCCAGTTTCCATCCCATCCTCGCTCGCACTCATGGCTGTTTCTCAGCAGAGCCATCCTGCCGGGGTGAGACGGTATCTCACAGTGGTTTCGGTTTGCATTTTCCATTTTTTGTGGGGAACAGAGTCTTGCTCTGTTACCCAGGCTGGAGTGCAGTGGTGCAGTCACGGTTCACTGCAGCTTCAACCTCCCTGGCTCAAGTGATCCTCCTGCCTTGGCCTCCTGTGTAGCTGGGACTATAGGCATGTGCTACCATGTCCAGCTAATTTTACTGTCTGCAGAGATGGAGCCTCACTTTATTGCCCAGGCTGTTTTCAAACCCCTGGGCTCAGGCAGTCCTCCTGCCTTGACCTCTTAAAGTATTGGGGTTACAGGTATGATGAACCACTGCGCCTAGCCAGAAGTTTTCAATTTTGAGCAAATCCAGTTTTACGTATTTATCTTTGGTTTCTGTGCTTTTGTGTCATATCTAAGAAACCATTGCCTAGTTCAGGATAATGGAGATTTAATTCTGTGTTTTCTGTCAAGGGTTTTATCATCCCAGCTCTTACATTCAGGTCTTTGAGCCATTGTGATTTAGTTTTTATGGTGTGAGGCTGGGGTCCGGCTTCATTCCTCTGTGTGCGGACATCCAGCTGTCCTGGCACCGTTGCTGAAAGCCTGTCTTTCCCTGATGAGGGTCTTTTGGCTCTGTGTCGTAGTTACCCATGTGGGTTGTTCCTGGACCCTCACTTCCGGTCTGTGGACCCACGCGGCACAGAGCTCACCTTTGGGGAGGCCCAATCATCTTCGTGCTGCTGCCACTGTGTGTGCTTTGACGTTGTACCTAGGATGCTGGGGCTGCCCCATGCTCCCGAAGCCTTCCTCCCGTTTTCTCCTAGGAACCTTATAGTTTGGCGCTCCCTGTCTCTGGAGCCTGTCATCCGCTTGATGTGTGATGTTTGGTGCGGCCCTGCTTCGTTCTGTTGGTGTTGATTCTGGTTGTCGCAGCACTGTTGTTGAGAGGGCTGTTCCTGCGCCTTGGACTGTCTTGGCGCGCTCTCGGCAGTCTGCACCTGAGTATGAGGGTTGACCTCTGGACTCTTGTAGCGTGTAGGCGAGAGGGTTGATCTCTCGACTCAGCTCTGCTCTGTCCGTCTGTACGTCCGTTCTGTCCGTGTATGTGTCCATCCTCTATGAGGGCTGAGTTTTAAAATTGGGAAGTGCGTTTTCCAACTTTGTTCTTTCCCAGGATTGTTTTGGCTGTTCTAGGTCCTTGCATTTCCATGTGAATTTCAGCGTGAGCTTGTCAATTTCTGCAAAACAGCTGACTGGGATTTTGAGACAGTGTAGAATCGTGGGTCAGTCTGGGGAGCCCCTCCATGTCAGTGAGGCCACACCCTGCGATCTGTGCCCGTGGGCAGGTTTCCCCTTATCCGGAGCTGACACCCTTTCAGAGGTGTCCCTTTATCCAGAGCCCACACCTTTTCAGGGGTTTCCGTTTATCCAGAGCTGACACCGTTTCAGGGGTTTTTGTTTATCCAGAGCCCACACCCTTTCAGGGGTTTCCGTTTATCCAGAGCTGACACCGTTTCAGCAGCGTTGTGGAGTTTTGGTCAGATGCACCTCGGAATCCCATGCTGCACCCGAGCCTCGCGTGCTCTCTGATGCCACGGTCGAGGTTCTCCTGCCGCGGTCGAGGTCCTCCTGCCGCGGTTGAGGTCCTCCTGCCGCGGTCGAGGTGCTCCTGCCGCAGTCGAGGTCCTCCTGCCGTGGTCGAGGTCCTCCTGCCTCTCTCTCCTTCGGCAGCTGCTGCCCACTCTGCTTTCTGGTGTGGTCTTTCCCTCTGGGCAGCCTCCGCATGTGGCTCGTGTCTCAATTCACATCTGTCTCATAGTTAGGATTGTTTCCTCACCTGAGGGGCCCATACTTTAATTGTATCGTTACAATTCTATCTCGATGGTTCCCGGGGTGGTGTCTGTCATCTCATGTAGAAGATGAGAATCACTGATACTTAATGAGCATGTATTATGTATCCACCACTGTTCCCGTTTTATAGATGAGAAACAGAGACTTAGAAAGGTAAGGACGGAGCTGGAGTCGGGCCTGGACAGGGATCCCAGAGCCAGGCTCACACAGGTGCTTGGACAGGTGTCACTGGAGGGCAGTCCCGAGAGGAGCTGGGAGCCAGCACCGTCCCTGCCCCAGCTTTGCCGCCTGGCCCGGCCAATCCTTGGCGCTGAGCTTGGTGTGCCGGACCCATTCGGGGCGCCCCTGCCTTCCAGGTACCAGCCTCCGAACCTTGCTATCTCCACCCTCTACTGGAAGGCCTGGCCCCTCCTGCTGGTCGTCGCGGCATTCAACCCAGAGAACATCGGTGAGCCCCTGCTGGCCGCCGCGGGCACACGCATGGCCCTGCTGGTCCTTCTTTTGGGGCAGTTTGTCTGTTGGGACTTGGGATGAACCCAGCTGGGGACGAGAGGAGGAGCTGGGAGAGGGTGGGATCACACGCCTGGTGCCCAGGGGAGCCTGGCCAGCCCCACACCCTCCGGTTCCCTAGGCCTGGCTGCGTGGGAGGAGTACCCGACCCTGAAGATGCTCATGGAGATGGTGATGACCAAGTGAGTCCGCACGTCCCCTCGGTGGGCCCAGGGCGGGGAGCAGGGCCTGAAGTGAGTCCTCTCGTCCCCTCGGGGAGCCTGGGGCGGGGAGCAGGTATCGTGGGGACCAGGTGTGTGTCGTTGGGATCAGGTGTGTGTGTGGCTGTTGTGCTGTGGGGAGTGGGCGTGTGTCTGCCTGTGGTTTTGTAGGGACTGGGCGTGTGTCTGCCCGTGGTTTTGGGGAGACCGGGCGTGTGTGTGCCCGTGGTTTTGGGGTGACTGGGCGTGCATCTGCCTGTGGTTTTGTGGGGACCGGGTATGTGTGTGCCCGTGGTTTTGGGGTGACCGGGCGTGTGTCTGCCCGTGGCTTGGGGGGGACCAGGTGTGTGTCTGCCCGTGGCTTTGGGGGGACCAGGCGTGTGTCTGCCCGTGGCTTTGGGGTGACCGGGCATGTGTCTGCCTGTGCGTTGTGGGGAGTGGGCGTGTGTGTGTCCTGAGGTGGGTGGCACAGCTGCTTCCTCCACCTCTGAAGGAGCAGATTGACTTTGGGGCCTTGGGGTCAGAGCTCAGATTAGAGCAGCCATGGGGAGTTGGGTATAGGAACACGCCAAAGCCATATGTGCCTCTGTAGGCAGAGAGTCCCTGCCCTGCAGGTCAGTCCCTGGATGGGTGGGCGGAGCCTGCGTGGCTGTCATACTGGGCTGTGCTCCCGGCGTGGGTGGCGTGGGCGGGAGGTGGCCTGGGAGGAGGCCGGGTTCTGATGCTGCGGCCTTGGCTCTGGTAAGGGCGGCATGCTGCCTGTGGAGGACGAGGCCGTGGCTGGACCGCACCTCATGGCTTCTCGCTGTGCTCTGACAGCTCTATGGATGCTCCCGGGCGCCCTGTGCTCCTGACTCCTGTGCAGCAGGCAGCAGCGGCCACAGGGGTTTTGACCCTTCTTAACCCTGAGCGTGGTCCGCTGGGAGTGAGCCCTTCGTGGGGGACAGGGTGACACACTCCTCTCTCTGGCCCTAGCAACTACTCCTACCCGCCGTGCACCCTGACGGATGAGGAGACCCGGACGGAGATGATGAACCGTGAGCTGCAGACTGCCCAGCGGGAGAAGCAGGAGATCCTGGCCTTCGAGGGGCACCTGGCAGCCGCGTCTACCAAGCAGACCATCACTGAGAGCAGCAGCCTCCTCCTGTCGCAGCTCACCAGCCTGGACCCCCAGTATGCAGCCCACACAGCCCTGCCCCACGCCTGCCGTCAGGACCTATGGGTGATTGGTGTGGGTGGGACAGAGGCTGAAGGAGCAGGCGGAACCGACTGCACTGCGGCAGACCCTAAAAGGCCTGTGGAGCCCCACCCCCATGTCCCTGGCTTACTGCTGTGGGGCCAGGCCTTGGGGACATCCCAGGTCAGGACGGGTCGCCTATCTCGGGCTGTCGGCTGCCCCTCGAAGCAAGGATGGGAGGAGGGGGTGTTCTGGGGGTGATCCGCTCAGGGCATGCTGACACATCATGTCCTCTGTGACCCTCAGAGGGCCCCCTCGGAGGCCTCCCCCTCACATCCTGGATCAAGTGAAAAGCCTCAACCAGTCCCTCCGCCTCGGGCACCTCCTGTGCCGCAGCCGAAACCCCGACTTCCTCCTCCACATCATCCAGCGGCAGGTGAGCTCAGAGGCTCCAGGAGGTAGAGATGGCGGTCTCGGGAGGCCCGGAGCCTTCCGGAGGCCTTGGTGGCCAGAAGCGGGCAGGACACACCTGGATGCCAGGCCCATGAGCTGGCTGCTGTGTGTTGTCCTTTCCGGCTCCAAGGTCGCCCGGGGGGCTGGTGGCAGGTGTTGGGCCCAGAAGGCGCTGAGCGGGGGCTGCTGTCACCTGCCCAGGCCTCCTCGCAGTCCATGCCCTGGCTGGCGGACCTGGTACAGTCCAGCGAGGGCTCCCTGGATGTGCTGCCCGTGCAGTGTCTGTGTGAGTTCCTGCTGCACGATGCTGTGGACGATGCTGCCTCCGGAGAGGAGGACGATGAGGGCGAGAGCAAGGAGCAGAAGGCCAAGAAGCGGCAGGTCAGGGCTGCCCACCCGCCTCTCACCCCGCATCCCTGTCAGGGCTGCCCACCCCTCAGCCCACCCGCCTCTCACCGCACACCCCTGTCAGGGCCGCCCACCCCTTGGCCCACCCGCCCCACACCCCACATCCCATCTGCCTGTTTTGTCACTTGCACCCCTGAGAGCACCCTCCTCCCCACAGAGGCAGCAGAAGCAGCGGCAGCTGCTGGGCCGCCTGCAGGACCTGCTGTTGGGCCCGAAGGCTGATGAGCAGACAACGTGTGAGGTGCTGGACTACTTCCTGCGGCGCCTCGGCTCCTCCCAGGTGGCCTCCCGTGTGCTGGCCATGAAGGTGAGGTGGTGGGCGGGTCTTCCTGCGCATGTTCTTCATGTTTAAAATGAGTAGGCTGGGGACCAGGCACGGTGGCTCAGGCCTGTAATCCCAGCACTTTGGGAGGCCAAGGTGGGAGCATCCTTGAGTCCAGGAGTTTGAGACCAGCCTGGGCAACACAGGGAGACCCCATCTCTACAAAAAATGAAAAAATTAGCTGGGTGTGGTAGTGTGTGCCTGTGTTCCCAGCTACCCTGGAAGCCAAGGCAGTAGGATCACTTGAGCCCAGGAGTGTGAGACCAGGCTGGGCAACACAGTGAGACCCATCTCTACAAAAAATAAAAGATGAAAAAAGTTATCTGGGTGTGGCGGCATGCACCCGTGGTCCCAGCCATTGGGAGGCTAAGATGGGAGAATCACTTGAGCCCAGGAGGTTGAGGCTGCAATGAGCTGTGATCACACCACTGCACTCCAGCCTGGGCAACAGAATGAGACCCTGTCTTAAAAAGTGAAAGTAAAAATAAAATGAGTGTTCAGTTCACCCCGACTGTATTTTTAAGTTCCTTGCCCGCGTAGGAGGGGTGCGCTGTTGAAACGTGAAGGCAGACCCCGCCACCTGCCTGTTGTTCCTTTCCTGCTGGGGACGGGAGGGTCCAGAGTGGCTTCACGAACGTGAACAGAAGCGTTTAACAGAAAGAGCTCAGACTCATTTTTCCCTTTTCCCTGTGGCCTCCCCTGGGAAGCAAGCACCACATTCTTCTCGGGGCTCTGAGGGCACTGCCGTGTGCTCCCGGGGCCGGGCTGAGACCCTGCCCGCACTGCTGAAGCCAGCCCAGCTCACGCGTGTCTGCCACAGGGTTTGTCGCTCGTGCTTTCGGAGGGCAGCCTGCGGGACGGGGAGGAGAAGGAGCCCCCCATGGAGGAGGATGTGGGGGACACAGATGTGCTGCAGGGCTACCAGTGGCTGCTGCGGGACCTGCCCCGCCTGCCTCTCTTCGACAGCGTCAGGAGCACCACAGCCCTGGCCCTGCAGCAGGTGAGGGCGCTGACCAGGGCCGCGGTGGGCGGGGATGAGAGGGCCACAGCCCTGCCCCGGTGCTGCTCAGACCACCCTCCCCTCTAGGCAATCCATATGGAGACCGACCCCCAGACCATCAGCGCCTACCTGATCTACCTGTCCCAGCACACGCCTGTGGAGGAGCAGGCCCAGCACAGCGACCTGGCCCTGGTGAGGCAGCAGAGCCAGCCAGCAGAGTGGCCCTGGGGAGGGGATGGGGGCAGCACAGAGACCCCGCCCTGGGTAGGGTATGGGGCCAGTGGTGCAGTGCCCTGGGCTGGCGGCTTCTTGGGCCTCAGGGAAGCATTGAGGGTGGGAGGGCTGTTACAGCTGCTGTGCTGGTTCCTCTGTGACCCTGTGGCCACCTGTGTCCCTTCCTTAGTCACCACTCACTCCCTGGAGCCTTTCTCCCTAGTCCCTGAGGGTGCGAAGTCACAGGGATGAGGGTGCCTTGTTCACAGCAGGGTGGAATCTGAGCCATCAGCCCTCTTCCCCACACCAGGAGGGTTTGGGCTGTGGGCCCAGGTCGCTGGGCACCTGCCCGCTGTCCTCAGCATCTCTGGCTTACATGTGTGGCGCTGTCTCCTGTCTTCTCTCCTGGGTGCTATCCTTCTCCGCTGGGCGTCTTCCAACTTTGCACTGCTGTCCTCTGTCCCCAACCTGCGCTGTGACCTAGTGAAAGTTCGTGGCCCGAGTCCTTGGGGAATGAGCGATGGGTGAACAGATGGTGGCTGCTGGGCAGAGGGCAGCAGTGTCTGCCTTCAGGGCCTGGTCATTGTCCTTGGCCGTGAGAGTCGTGTCCTCCCTCCCGCCTGGAGAGTCCGGCCCAGCTCTGGTTGTCTCCCCTGGAGGCCTGTGGCAGAGTGAGGGTCTGCGGTGCTGGTGCTGGTGCCGTGGGCCCTGCCTAAGATCCCAGTGAGGACGTGCCTGCGGTAAGGCCGCCCCAGCTGGCCGGAGAGCCGAGCTGTCTTGGAGCCTCTGACACCCCCCTGTCCACACACCAGGACGTGGCCCGGCTGGTCGTGGAGCGCTCCACCATCATGTCCCACCTCTTCTCCAAGCTCTCCCCGAGTGCCGCGTCGGACGCCGTGCTGAGCGCTTTGCTGTCCATCTTCTCACGCTACGTGAGGCGCATGCGGCAGAGCAAGGAGGGCGAGGAGGTCTACAGCTGGGTGAGGCCGCGCAGCGCGCTCGGTGCCGACTTGGTGCCCTTGGCGCTGGCCCAGGGTCCCCGAACCTCACGGCCCTGACTCCGCCTCCTTTCCCGCAGTCGGAGTCTCAGGACCAGGTCTTCCTGCGCTGGAGCAGCGGGGAGACGGCCACCATGCACATCCTCGTGGTCCACGCCATGGTCATCCTGCTGACGCTGGGCCCGCCGCGAGGTGAGCCGCCACGGGCACTGAGAGGGCAGCTTCGTGCCAGGCGGGCCATGGCCCTGACCACACCCAGCGGCTTCCGCGTCCTTGCCTTGCTTCTGGGCGGGAAGCCCTCCGGCCCTTTCACCCAGTGTCCTAGCTTCTCTCCTAAAGAGGAGGCTGCAGTCCGTCCCGCGTGTCTCTGAGCACTTGGTGGACACGTGGGAGATCCCCGCGTGGTGTGACCTCCCAGCCTGGAGAACCCTGAGCTGGAGGGCCTGGTGTAGCCTGCAGTCAGAGTCCTCACTGCCCCAGCCTATCTGTGTAGGCCTGCGGTGCCTGGGAGGCGGCAAACTCAGGGTTTCACTGTGTGGAGGTGCGACATGAGGCTGCCAGGCAAGCGGGTCCTCTCCCCAGGGCCCGGGCATGTGACCCTGAGGACGCTCTGGCCAGCGCAGTGTTGGGAATCCGGCGCCCACCCAGCCATGCCCTCTGTGGCCGCAGCCTTCCGCTTTGTTTTTGGCTGACACCAGGAACTGCTCCCACGTTCACCCCATTGTGTCTGCCAGTGGGGGAAGGGGGCGGAACCCCCTTGCTGGGGTTTGGGTGGACGTGAGCAGGCTGTGCCAGGGTGGTGAACCCGCTTGCAGAGGTCGGGTGGATGTGGGCAGGCTGTGCCAGGGTGGTGAACCCCCTTGCAGAGGTCAGGTGGATGTGGGCGAGCTGTGCCAGGGAGGTGAGCCCTACTGGGAGGCAGATGCAGTCACAGGTGTCACCCTTGGGAAGGGCAGCAGGGGAAGCTGGCCCTGTGTGGCCCTGGGTCTGTGGGGTTTCCCATTGGCTTTGTGGAGCCAGAGAGCTGGATGGGACCTGGTTCAGCCAAGCAAAGCCTCGAGGGCAGGGGCTGGACAGGGACACGCACATGTCCGCTTGGCCAAGACAAAATGGCGGTGATACTGCTTGCCGTCCTGCAGTGTCTGTGAGGATCAAATGCGTGCACCTACGCAGAGCATCCGTGAATAGCAAGTACTCTAGCACGGGAGCCCCGTGCTCCTCCCAAGCCTCAGTTTCCCCCTTGGGAGAGGAGGTGCCTCTAGCCTTGGCACCAGCTGTGCTTGGGGCTGGGCTCCCGGCGGGTCTGAAGGCTGCTCACCCATTGTCCTTCCTGAAGCCGACGACAGCGAGTTCCAGGCACTGCTGGACATCTGGTTTCCAGAGGAGAAGCCGCTGCCCACCGCCTTCCTGGTGGACACGTCGGAGGAGGCGCTGCTGCTTCCGGACTGGCTGAAGCTGCGCATGATCCGTTCTGAGGTGCTCCGTCTGGTGGATGCCGGTACGGCCCAGGCTGGGCTTGAGTGGTGGGGGCTGCTGACTCGGGGGTCCCGGACCTCTCACCTGCTCCTCGGCTCTGAGGTGCTCCACCTCATGGACGCCGGTACGGCCCAGGCTGGGCTGGGGGGCAGACCGCTGACTCGGGGGTCCCGGGCCTCTCACCTGCTCCTCCGCTCTGAGGTGCTCTGCCTGGTGGACGCCGGTACGGCCCAGGCTGGGCTCGGGGCGGGCTGCTGACTCGAGGGGGTCCCAGGCCCCTCACCTGCTCCTCGTGGGCCTGGACGGTCTCCGGCCGTGGCAGAGGAGAAGACTGGCCAGGTGGCCTCAGGGGATCCTGCAGATCATATGTCCTGGCCACAGCAAGCTGTGCTGGCCCCTGGGAGGAGATCTAGGGCAGCCTGTGCTGGCCCTGTCTGGGAGGGTCTTACTGTTAGGCTCAGGGGCCTAGAGTGAGAAACGGGGCCTGGACGGAAAGATGAGAAAGTGGTCTGGGGTTGGAGGGGAGGAGGGGAAGTGGTGGGGCCTCTGGGTTGGTCCCTGAAGGATTTGGGGGTTGAAGCTGCAGCCGGGGACCCCAGCAGGGGATGAGCGTGGGGCCTGGGCCCACGTAGGTCAGTAGGGCTGGTGCCTGGTCAGTGAGGAGACATGGGGGGCAGCTTGGTGAGTAAGTGGGGCTGGCTCAGGAAGCCCCTGACTGCCAAGGGGTCTAGGCTATTGTGTGCCCGCGGGAGCCGTCGATGGCTTCAGGGTAAGAGCGCCATCCTGAGCATTGAGAGGAGATAGTCACGGCGCCCTGTGTGCAGTTCGGGAGGTGTACTGCGCCGTGCCACCATAGGCCCTCTGGTGCGTCCACCCACCCCCGGGGATGGGGCCCACACAGCTGCCATCCAGGGCGCAAGGCGGTCCTGAACTGCTGTCCCCTTGTGCGGCCCCAGGTCTCGGGTGGGGCTGCAGAGTGTGCACCGCTGTGGGTCTTGGGTGGGGTCACTGAGCACGTGTGGCCCAGGGTCTCGGGTGGGTGGGGTCACTGCACACAGGCAGCCCCAGGTCTCGGGTGGGGTCCCAAGTGCCTGTTGCCCGGGTCTCAGGTGGCGTTACAGAGCACGTGCACTCTCAGCCCTGCAGGACCTGGAGCCGCAGCAGCTGCTGCTGTTCGTGCAGTCCTTTGGCATCCCTGTGTCCAGCATGAGCAAACTCCTCCAGTTCCTGGACCAGGCGGTGGCCCACGACCCCCAGACACTGGAGCAGAACATCATGGACAAAAGTAAGATGCCAGGGACCTGCGGAGTGGGCCACACACGCTGACCGAGCCCCAGCCCAGCCAGGCTTTTGGGGCCTGGGTGCGAGCGGGTGGGTGATCCGAGGTCAGCTGGGTGTGGGTGGCACTCGAAGCCAGGCTTAGAGCTGTGGGCCAGCAAGGCTGGCACAGGCAGAAGGGAGCCGAGGCCTGGGCCTGCCCCAACCATGGGGCCAGACACCCTGTCGGGCCTGTTCTGAGGTTGGAGGGACTGTTGGGGCCTCGATGCTCACTGAGCCTGCCCAGCTTCTGAAGTCCTTGGGAAGTGTTGGAGACCGTGGGGGTGTCCCCAACTCTGGTGTCTGTAGAGAGGGGAGGACCTGCCCCTGACCCCTGGCCGCGCCCAGGCGTGACCCTGCTGCTGTTTGCAGATTACATGGCCCACCTGGTGGAGGTCCAGCATGAGCGAGGCGCCTCCGGAGGCCAGACTTTCCACTCCCTGCTCACGGCCTCCCTGCCGCCCCGCCGAGGTACTGGGGAGGGACGGGGCCCACACAGAGACCCAGCCTAGGGAGGGAGACGGGACCTGCGTAACCACACAGTGCAGTGCACACTTGCTGATGTCACCTGAGAGGGGCCCCCACAGAGGTTCTCGGCCGGTCTTTGGTCAGCGTTTGCCTCTGGCCACCATGTGGGTTCTCGTTGAGTCTGAGATCCCTGTGGTCCTGAGCGAGACCTGGGGTCCTTGGGGAGCATGGAGCCCAGGTCTGAGCTCTTCCTCCTGGGTGACGGTCCCCAGGCAGGGCTGACCGTGGCTTGCAGAGTTTCTGCCACTGGAAGCCAGTCAGGAAGTGTCCAGCCGCTGATGGTTCTCCTGTCTCTGCAGACAGCACAGAGGCACCCAAACCAAAGAGCAGCCCGGAGCAGCCCACAGGCCAGGGCCGGATTCGGGCAGGGACCCAGCTCCGGGTGCTGGGCCCTGAGGACGACCTGGCTGGCATGTTCCTCCAGGTAGCGATGCTGCTGCGCGTGGGTCTCTACCTGCAGCCCCTCTTCCTGTGTACAGCCTCCCCTGCCGCCTCACATGCACAGCGGCCTTGACATGCGTGACCGCCTGACCCTGGCACATTGCTTTCACGTAACACTCCCATGCCCTCAGATGGAGGCTTAGGCCAGCATTGGGGAAGGGGGTCACCCTGCCTCCTCCCTGCCGTCCTTGCACGCCCCTCTGCACAGGGCATCCAGTTTGATATATGCAGAAGCCAAAGTTGCAGGTCTCACCCGAGGTCTGGCTGTTGGAGCCGGGGATCCTGCAGGCCTCACCACCTCCTGATGGGGAGCCTGGTGGGCCCTGGGCAGGCTCTGGACACCTTCGTCCTCTGGGGCAGCTCCTGGGTGTTGGGGTCCCTCACTGCTCCCCATCACAGGTCTCAAGGGCCCTGGGCCCCTCAGGCCACAAGGCGGGGGCCACAAATGAACAAGGAGTTGATGGGACGCAGTTCTGGCATGAAGCTGCACCCACCGGGCACTCAGCCCCTCCGCTGGGCTCCTCTTCCTCCGCTTCCTCCTGACACCGGCCTGCCCTGTTCCAGATCTTCCCACTCAGCCCGGACCCTCGGTGGCAGAGCTCCAGTCCCCGCCCCGTGGCCCTCGCGCTGCAGCAGGCCCTGGGCCAGGAGCTGGCCCGTGTCATCCAGGGCAACCCTGAGGTGCCGGGCATCACGGTGCGTGTCCTGCAGGCCCTCGCCACCCTGCTCAGCTCCCCACACGGCGGCGCCCTGGTGATGTCCATGCACCGCAGCCACTTCCTGGCCTGCCCGCTGATGCGCCAGCTCTGCCAGTACCAGGTGCCCGGGTGTGGGCCTCGGGTGGGAGGAGGAAGGAAGGCAGTGAGGGCTCTGCCTTTCGCAGGACGGCCTGGGTGTTGTGACTGCTCCTGTGTGGGTCTTGGGTCTTGGTTTCTAAGCAAAAAAGGACAGTGCCCCAGGGAGCGGCGGCAGGGTCCCCTTTCTTCAGTGAACATTCCCCCGGGACGGGAGGTGGGGCAGTGCGGCGTCCGCCTGTTCGCGCCCCACCACCCAGGCGCGGCACCCCTGCCTTGCTTTCCCCGTCTGCTGGTGCCTGGGACTGTGTTTTACTTGCATGTGTGTTTATTTTTTCCCTTGAACCACATGGGAGCCCTCACCAACTGGGGGTTTTGAAACGGTCTTTGCGAGGTCATCTGGGCCTGTGCAGGGGAGGCACCGTTTCAGGCAGGAGGTGGGATGAGGTTGGCTCAGGCCCCAGGTGCTGGTCACGGCAGGTGTCAGCAGCCTCACAGCCCCGGTCTGGGCCTTGGGTGCCGGGTCCTTGTGTGTCATCTGCCAGGATAGCCACATGCCACTTTGTCCCCGCAGCGCTGTGTGCCACAGGACACCGGCTTCTCCTCACTCTTCCTGAAGGTGCTCCTGCAGATGCTGCAGTGGTTGGACAGCCCTGGCGTGGAGGGCGGGCCCCTGCGGGCACAGCTCAGGATGCTCGCTGGCCAGGCCTCGGCCGGGCGCAGGCTCAGCGATGGTGAGGACCGTGCCAGACTGGCAGACAGCTGGGGGGCACTGGATGGGGGCTCACACAGAGTGGCCAAGCTGCCTGGCACCCCGAGGCCCGGGGAGTGACTTGTGGGGGGGGTGCCTGCGTGGACCCAGGGGAGCTCTTCTACCGTGGGGCCTCCCTGGACGGGGCGTACCAATAGGGGTGAGGGCGGAGCCACAGGGCACTCACACAGACCTCCCACAGTGCGAGGGGGGCTCCTGCGCCTGGCCGATGCCCTGGCCTTCCGTCAGGACCTGGAGGTGGTTAGCTCCACTGTGCGTGCCGTCGTCGCCACCCTGAGGTCTGGGGAGCAGTGCAGCGTGGAGCCCGAGCTGATCAGCAAAGGTGCCTTCCTGGCCCAGTCCCCTCGGGCCGCTGGGGCCTTGGGAAGACCCAAGCCTGCGGCTGCTTCTTGCTGCCTAGTGGGGGACGGACAGTGGCTGCTCAGCACTGTCCTCAGAAAGTGCCCACAGAGGTCCCCTCTCAGATGGCCGAGGGCGGGGCCTCTTGAGAATGAGTTGGAGTTTCCTCCTTGGGGGGCCCCCCGATCACTGCTGCACCCAGCAAAGTGAGCCCCGGCCCCGGCTGCACTCTCTGGCCCTGGCTGGGCTCTCCTGTTGTGTTCCACACACGGTCACCCCACATCCCACCCTGGCTAGCCCACACCCACTCGGCAGCCCCCCCGACCTGGGCGTGACCCACATGTTTATCTGTCCCTTGCACAGTCCTCCAGGGGCTGATGGAGGTGAGGTCCCCCCACCTGGAGGAGCTGCTGACTGCGCTCTTCTCTGCCACTGCGGACGCCACCTCCCCGTTTCCGGGCTGTAAGCCTGTGGTGGTGGTGAGCTCCCTGCTGCTGCAGGAGGAGGAGCCCCTGGCTGCGGGGAAGCCGGATGCGGATGGCGGCGGGTGAGCTGGGGTGCTGCACACGGCCGGGGCAGGCGGGCAGGCGGCACCAGCTCCTCCCTGAGCCACCTTCTCCCTGCAGCCTGGAGGCCGTGCGGCTGGGGCCCTCGTCAGGCCTCCTGGTGGACTGGCTGGAGATGCTGGACCCCGAGGTGGTCAGCAGCTGCCCCGACCTGCAGCACAGGCTGCTCTTCTCCCGGAGGAAGGTGGGTGGTATGCAGCTTCAGCACGGGGACTCACCTGGGGTCTAGGGCTCTTCCTGACCTGCAGTGCAGCAGGCTTGGCCTGGGCGAGCCTTGCAGGGGCCCCAGTAGCCCCCCCTGCTCTCAGGCCGTGTCCTGTAGCAACCCAGAGGAAGGGCAGGGTCCCCTGTTGGCCCCAGCAGAGCCCAGGCCAGGGTCACAGTCGCCTGTGGACCAGCCAGATGTGGGGATGGGGCGAGTGGACGGGGTAGGGTTGGCCACGCCAAACCCTGTAGATTGTGTAGGGGCCTCCGTCTTCCCAAAGGGAATGGGGCTGTGGCCAGGAGAAGGGAGGGCAGGTGCTGGGCTCCCCAGGTCCCCCGCAGGGGAGGGATGGCCTCACCAGAGAGGCTGCACGGAGCCCTGGGCACCTCCACTCTGTGGCATGGCTCCCATGGGAAGAGGTGGGGAGATGCTGCACAGCCACCAGGAGGGGCCCTCCAGCACCACATGACGGGGCCGGTGTCACCGGCAGCACCCCAGGCCTCGGCTCTCTGAGCGGCTCATTGGGGAAACCATCAGCTGACCTCAGCAGAGCCTGCCATTGGCCCCGGTGAGGCCATCTGGGCTTCTTTCTCCCTCCCCAGGGCAAAGGTCAGGCCCAGGTGCCCTCGTTCCGCCCCTACCTCCTGACCCTCTTCACGCATCAGTCCAGCTGGCCCACGCTGCACCAGTGCATCCGAGTCCTGCTGGGCAAGAGCCGGGAGCAGAGGTGGGCGCCTCCCTGTCCCCGACCCGGGCCACGTGCACACTGGCCTTTGCCAGAACTCTCCCAGCGCCGGCTCTGACTGGTATCTCCCGTGCTGAGACGAGACACCTCATGCTCAGTGGAACCCGTGCCTCCCCACAGGTTCGACCCCTCCGCCTCTCTGGACTTCCTCTGGGCCTGCATCCACGTTCCTCGAATCTGGCAGGGGCGGGACCAGCGCACCCCGCAGGCAGGTCTTGGGAGGGTGGCCCATCCGGGAGAGGGCGTGGCGCTCCGGGACTGATGCAGATGCCTGTTACAGAAGCGGCGGGAGGAGCTAGTGCTGCGGGTGCAGGGCCCGGAGCTCATCAGCCTGGTGGAGCTGATCCTGGCCGAGGCGGAGACGCGGAGCCAGGACGGGGACGCGGCCGCCTGCAGCCTCATCCAGGCCCGGCTGCCCCTGCTGCTCAGCTGCTGCCGTGGGGACGATGAGGGTGTCAGGAAGGTGACGGAGCACCTGTCAGGCTGCATCCAGCAGTGGGGAGACAGGTGCTCAGGCCCCCTGGCCCCAGATGCTGCCTGGGAGTGAGCCCCATGGAGGGGGTCGAAGCCCAGCCCCGGGTGGTTCCCCATCACGCCTGGTCCCGTCCTCCCACCCCTGTCACTGGGGCCCCGTCCGCCTGGTGAGCCCTGCTCCATCTCTTCCAGTGTGCTGGGCAGGCGCTGCCGAGACCTCCTCCTGCAGCTCTACCTACAGCGGCCGGAGCTGCGGGTGCCCGTGCCTGAGGTCCTGCTGCACAGCGAAGGAGCTGCCAGCAGCAGCATCTGCAAGGTGAGGGCACCACTCTGCCGCTCCCTGCGCCGTCCCAGGTGCCCTGGCCGGGCAGGGAGGGAGGGCAGAGGCCCCAGTTTGTGTGGCCATCACCAGCTTCACCTCTTGTCCCTTCCTGGTCTGTGCTGCCCTGTGGCCCTGTGGGTTTGTCTGCATTGAGTTTTATACCGAGGGGGCCTGCAGGCGCTTCGCTCGCGGGGCGCCATCCTGCAGAGTCTGGAGAGTCGTGGTGTCATGGGCACTGAGCAGCCTGCCATCGTGTGGATGGACCGTTGGTTTATCTGCTCACCTGCTGGTGGACGTGGAGTCACGTTCAGTTTGGGGCAGTGACAGCTGCTGGGGACTCGTGCATGGGCCTTAGTGGACGGCTGCGTCCGCTCCTCTCCAGTCACCCTGGGGGCAGGGCTGGGCCTCTCGTGCCCGCTTCCCCGCCGCTGGCTGGAACCCGCAGCCTGTCTTCTGCTGGTACCACAGAGGGCAGCTGACTTTCTCTAATCATTTCTGCCTGTGACTTTTTTCAGTTATAAGTTGTTTTATATGTTGAAATCATACTTGATGTGCAGTTTTGCAGGGAGTTTTTGAGGCAGGGTGTCTGCTGCCAAGGCTGGAGTGCAGCAGCACCATCATAGCTCACTGCAGCCTCAACCTCCCGTGCTCAAGTGATCCTCCCACCTCAGCCTCCCGAGTAGCTGGGACCACAGGCATGTGCCACCACACCCAGTTAATTTTTTTTTTTTGAGACGGGAGTCTCTCTCTGTCGCCCAGGCTGGAGTGCAGTGGCCGGATCTCAGCTCACCGCAACCTCCACCTCCCGGGTTCAAGTGATCCTCCCACCTCAGCCTCCCGAGTAGCTGGGACCACAGGCATGTGCCACCACACCCAGTTAATTTTTTTTTTTTGAGACAGGAGTCTCTCTCTGTCGCCCAGGCTGGAGTGCAGTGGCCGGATCTCAGCTTACTGCAAGCTCTGCCTCCCGGGTTTACGCCATTCTCCTGCTTCAGCCTCCCGAGTAGCTGGGACTACAGGCGCCCACCACCTCGCCCGGCTAGTTTTTTTATATTTTTTAGTAGAGACGGGGTTTCATTGTGTTAGCCAGGATGGTCTCGATCTCCTGACCTCGTGATCCACCCGCCTCGGCCTCCCAAAGTGCTGGGATTACAGGCGTGAGCCACTGCGCCCGGCCATCTTTTTGTATTTTTAAAAACAGAGACGGGGTCTCGCCATGTTGCCCAGGCTGGTCTGAACTCGTGGGCTCTGGTGATCTTCCTGCCTCGGTCTCACAGAGTGCTGGGATGACGTGCATGAGCCACCGCACCCGCCTGGCCGATGTGCAGTTTTGGCTTGTTTCCCGCTTTGTATCATTTGGTGTTGAGCTTTGGTTTTATTCTGTGTGGGGTTTTCCCAGAGGCTGGCTGTGGCCTACCTGCCCTCCTGGGGTGCTCATGGAAGCCTTAAGGAGCCAGTTCCTCTGCTCATGGCATGCCATGTGGTGGATCGCGGCCACAGCTGGCGGCCAGGCTGAGTGTGGGCGGGCAAGTGAGGGGAGCCAGCGGCCCCAGCCTCAGAGGGCCCCTCCCTGCAGCTGGATGGACTCATCCACCGCTTCATCACGCTCCTGGCGGACACCAGCGACTCCCGGGCGTCGGAGAACCGAGGGGCGGACGCCAGCATGGCCTGCCGGAAGCTGGCAGTGGCGCACCCACTACTGCTGCTCAGGTGCTGCCTCAGAAGCACTGCCCTCACCAGACGCTGGTTTAACCAGGGCTGTGCGGCTCTCCAGCCTGGGCAACAAGAGTGAAACTCCATTTCAAACAAAAAACAAAAAGCATGTTTCCCATGGGCTGAGGTTGACGGAGGGAAGTCAGAGCCCTGAGTTGGGCCTCAGGTGGGAGGAGCTAGGTGGGCCCCAGAGAGGGGCAATGTCATCCCCACCTCCTAGGGCGGGGGTGGTGTGGGAGTCGGAGTGGGCAGCCCAGGGTCTGGCTCCCGGGGCGGTCAGTGGGGCCTTCCTCGGGACATGTGCCATGTGAGCCGGCTGGCCGGGGCTGACTGGGCCCTCACTGCGCCCGCAGGCACCTGCCCATGATCGCGGCGCTCCTGCACGGCCGTACCCACCTCAACTTCCAGGAGTTCCGGCAGCAGAACCACCTGAGCTGCTTCCTGCACGTGCTGGGCCTGCTGGAGCTGCTGCAGCCGCACGTGTTCCGCAGCGAGCACCAGGGGGCGCTGTGGGACTGCCTGCTGTCCTTCATCCGCCTGCTGCTGGTGTGTGCTCCCGCCGCCTGCCCCCGTGCTCCCTTCCACTCCCTCTGCCCTGGCCCAGGCCTGCCGCCTCCACCCGGGGAGGGACTGGGAGGACCCCTGCAACCAAGGCCCAGGCCAGGCCACCTGCCCTGGGGACCAGCTCCCACCCTGGGAAGCCCCTGCCTGCTGCCCCTCGTGTGCCTGGAGGTCCCACGTCCTGCAGAAGCCCAGCCCAGACCCTCCGTGCTGCTCTCTGCGTGTCGCTTGTGCCACCTCGAGCCCCTCATCGATCTGGGCATGTGCCCCAGACGGCTGTGTCCACACCCTGACAGGCCACGCTGGCCACCCTCGGGCCCGTGACGCCACAGTGATTGGCAGAGGGGGCTCATTGGCTGGGGGCTCGTTGGCTGTGGAGTCCGTGCCCTGAGGCTCTGGGAGCAGATGGGAGCACAGGCTGTGTTTTGGCCCAGCGGGGCAGAGCAGCTCGAGGGTGCCGCTTTTGCTTTGCAGAATTACAGGAAGTCCTCCCGCCACCTAGCTGCCTTCATCAACAAGTTTGTGCAGTTTATCCATAAGTACATCACCTACAACGCCGCGGCAGCTGTTTCCTTCCTTCAGAAGCACGCTGACCCGCTCCAGTGAGTGCCACGGGCTGCAGGGAAGCCTCGGGCCTCTGGCCAGGTCCAGCAGGGTCTGGAGGGTGTTCCCGGGGAGGCTGGGTCATGTCAGATCTGCGGCTCCTGAGGCAGGAGAGGGCTGCTGTGCGTGGTGCTCATCCCAGGGGGCAGAGGCCGCTCCACCCTGCGCCGGAGCTGTCCACACCCACCCCTGCAGCTCTCTGTCCTGTTCCACGCACACATGGCCTCCCCGCCTGGGCCTCCCCTGACCCAGCCTTCCGCCCGCCAGTGTCTTCCTCCCAGGTGAAAGCATCTTCTCTCCCTAGCGACCTGTCCTTCGACAACAGTGACCTGGTGATGCTGAAATCCCTCCTTGCAGGGCTCAGTCTGCCCAGCAGGGACGACAGGACCGACCGAGGCCTGGACGAAGAGGGCGAGGGTGAGTGGGGCTGGCAGGGGCTGCTGGAAGCAGCTGCGGAACAGTCCTGGGGGCCTGGTTTTCCCGGCTGCACAGCCAGCCCTGGGCCGTCTGAGGCATCCTGATGGGGTTTTGTGAGCCGGGACCTTGCTGACTGGCTGGCCCCTGGCCCACCTCATGGGGACGAAGTGCTGACTGGTGCCTGACAGAGCATCAGCACACCTGCCCGGCACATCGCCCCACCCGGCACATCACCTCCACCCCCGGCACGTCGCCCCGGCACCCCGGCA
>NW_012101810.1:858293-871104 GCF_000951045.1 Mandrillus leucophaeus
GCACATCGCCTCCGCTCCTGGCACATCCACCACCCACCAGCGCTTGTCCCAGGTGTCCCTCCCCAGGAATCCTCCCCTGGTCCTACTGGGCAGGGCTCGTCATTGGCTTTTCACTCCCGTCCTTCCCTGCCTGAGGTGACATGGCACCGCAGCACGTCTCTCCTGTGCCGCCGGAAGAGTGCCAGGCCCGGGTCCCAAGGGGCCATCCTGCCTTGTGCCCAGTGGGTCATGGCCCACATTTCGAGAAACAGCAGGGAGAGACTCACAGAGGTGCATGCGTCGGATCCAAAGGGGGCTCCCGGCTCCTGGCTCTACCCTGTTTGTGGAGCGCTGCTGTGTGCTGCCACCTTGGGAGCCTGGGCAGTGGCCACTGTGCTGTCGGGAGGGCAGGCCCTGGTGCTTCAGTGTGGCACGTCCTGCCGCTCCCGCCCTCCTGCAGCACTGCCACTGTCTTCCAGAGGAGAGCTCAGCCGGCTCCTTGCCCCTGGTCAGCGTCTCCCTGTTCACCCCTCTGACCGCTGCCGAGATGGCCCCCTACATGAAGCGGCTTTCCCGGGGCCAAACGGTGGAGGGTGAGTCGAGCCCTGCTTCACCCACTGGAGGTCGGCGCCCTGGGTCCCATGTGGCTGCGGGTAGCAACCAGCAGCTCTCCCGGCACTGACTGGGGCGTGAGCACGGCCCACGCTGGGCTGTGGGTGGGTGGGCCGTTCCTCACGATGGGGAGCACCCCAGAGAGGGCCTTAGAAACTCAGGGGCCCAGGGGAGCTGGAGGGTGCTGCTCTGCTTCAGAAACAGCAAAAGGCAGGGGAGCACCCTGAGGGGGTGGGAGTGTGGCAGGAAGAGGTCAGGCAGGTGGGCAGGACCAGCGGGTAGGCAGGACTGGTGGCCGCCTTCAGAGAAGAGCCAAGGCTGGGTGGCCCAGGTGGAGTCGGGCCGTGGGGCCACTTGATGCTAAGAGCACCCTGGATGTGGGGCTGCCGCAAGGGATCAGTCTCTTTCCTTGGAGACCACGAGTAGGGGCAGGGGCGGGCATTTGCGGAGCTTGGGGGCAGGCACGGGCATTTGCGGAGCTTGGGGGCTTCACTGCTGCGGGTATCACTGGGCTCAGGCTTTCCCGTGATTTCTGTCCTGTGGTGCTCGGGGCCTTGCCCCCTCTGGGTGGCTGGCTGGGGTGGGGTGGGCAGAGGTCTGCTTGGGCCCTTCAGCTCCGGCCTGGCCCTCTCTCTGTGTTAGATCTGCTGGAGGTTCTGAGTGACATAGACGAGATGTCCCGGCGGAGACCCGAGATCCTGGGCTTCTTCTCGGTGAGCTGGATGGGGCTGAGGGAGAGCTGGGAGGAGCTGATCCCTTGGAGAACCTCAGCAGGGCCACTGCCCCCAACAGGGTGTGCTCGCCCTGAGCCCCAGGGAGTCCTCTGAGGCCAGGCTTCGGGTGGGGCCCCAGCCCAGGCATTCACAGTTGAGCCGCTGCCAGGGCAGGCCCACCTTTAGCCCTGGGCTGGGACTGGCTGATGGCGCATGCGTCCTGCCTTTTGGATAGGAGCCTAGGGTCCCTGCCATTGCCATCGGCCATCAAGAGACCAAGAGGTGAAGGGGCCTCGATGGGGGCTGGACCCCCCAGTCACACACCTCCCACCTTTCCCCCGGTCAGACCAACCTGCAGCGGCTGATGAGCTCGGCCGAGGAGTCTTGCCGCAACCTGGCCTTCAGCCTGGCCCTGCGCTCCATCCAGAACAGCCCCAGGTGAGACCACCGCCGGCCTCTGTCCGCTGCCTCCACCGGGCCCTGCTAAACCAGGTCACTGCTTGACCCACCTGGTGGCCAGACCAGGCTTCCAGGCGGGTCAGCTCGCCCTGTTGGGTGGGGGTCTGGCGTGGGCACAGGGCGGAGGTGCCCACTGAAGTGCGTGGCTCTTTCAGCATTGCAGCTGACTTCCTGCCCACATTCATGTACTGCCTCGGCAGCCAGGACTTTGAGGTGGTGCAAACGGCCCTCAGGAACCTGCCCGAGTACACTCTTCTGTGCCAAGGTGAGGACAGGTCCCCTGTCTGGGGCCCTGGCAGCCCCCGGGGAGGCCGGAGGCGCGTCTCCCGAGAGCTGGCTCTTGCAAGTCCCGAGGTCTGGTCACTGCGGCCAGGGTGTTTGTGGTCAGCGTGACGTGCGGGGCCCCGTCTCGTCTCCCCCACAGAGCATGCGGCTGTGCTGCTGCACCGGGCCTTCCTGGTGGGCATGTACGGCCAGATGGACCCCAGCGCGCAGATCTCTGAGGCCCTGAGGATCCTGCATATGGAGGCCGTGATGTGAGCCTGTGGCAGCCGACCCCCTTCCAAGCCCCAGCTCGCCCCATCCCTGGGGATCCTCAAGGTGAAGCCCAGGAAGCGCCGCCATTGCTGGTCTCCGAGGAGGTGAGGGCGCCGAGCTCCGAGGCCAGGCAGGCCCAGGAATAATACTCCGAGCCCTGGGGTGGCTCTGGGCCGGCTGCTGGCATGGGGGGCCGTCCGCTAAGCCCTCATTCACCTTCCGGGCCACAGCCCTGTGGCAGAGCGGTGGGCAGCGTGGCCCAGCGTGTGCAGGATCCCACCGGGCGTGGCCTGGGCTGGTTTTGAATGAAATGATCTGAACTCTCTGTGTCCTCTCTGGTGTCCCATGTCACCCTCTGGCCAGCTGGAGCCTCGAGGACCCTGGCCTTGGCTCCCCAGCCCTGCAGCGCAGGGAGTTGAGCAGGGTCCTGAGAGGTGGAGACCAAGGCCAGGCCGGGCTCTCCCTTGGGCCAGCAGTTCCCGCAGGTGTCGAGGGTCAGGGGACGCTGCCTGCTTGGCTGCCCCCACCATCACGGTCTCCCCGTCAGGTGCCGGCCCTGGGCCCTGCCTGGCCTCGAGTCCTCTGCTCACGGGGTCGGCCTCTGTTGAGTGAGTCCAGACTTGTCAGGCTGTGTGGGGGACTGGCCCGGCAGACCGATCTCTCTCTCCTGCACTAAAAGGATCAACAAGGCCCTGAGAGCCTCAACTGTGGGTGTCCCCCTGTGGGAGCTGAGTGGGGGTCCCATTCCGGAAGAGTCCCAGTAGCCGGCGATGCTGCTTGTCCTGCCTTTCCCAGCACCCGCTCACAGGGGAGGGTCTGGGAGGGTCCTAGTGCATGCAGGGTGGAGCTTGGCGTGGGGCCCGTTTGCTGGCCCAGTTGGGGTTAGAGCTGCCCACCCCTCTGTCCTCACCGTAGTGGGGTCTTCCCAGCACACAGATGGGACCCGTGCTCTCCCGGTTCCCTATGAGTCCCCCCAGGTCAGCCCTGCCCCGGCCGCCCTCTGCCTGGGCCACTGTGGCTGAGAAGCTGACCCAGGCCCTCCTCCAAGCCTAGGTAGCGCGAGGCCTCAAGGTTCATAGTGATGCCATGGCCTTGGGGAATGCCCCGCGACAGCACCCAGCAAGGGGGCAGCCGGGCTCCAGGCCCACAGCCTCCCAGCCCAGCCCAGCCCCTGGCCTGCGCGCCCAGGCCCCTGCGCCTTCCTGCCCACCCTCCCCGGACTCTTCCAGGCTGCACAGGTCCAGGGACCAGGTCCTGGGTGGGGTGAGCCAGTGCCGGGTCTAACACCAGACATGTCTGTCTGCAGCTGGCTCCTGTGGCTCCAGGGGACTGGGAGGCTGCTCTGGGAGTGACTTGGAGGCCTATGGGCCGCCGAGCAGCCTCCATCCCAGCTGTGCGGGGCCATCCTCCTCCACCCTTGCCCTTAGTGCCTTGCCTTCAGGCCCCTGGTGCCAGCACCTCTGCCCTGGGTCTGAGTGTGTGTTAGGATTAGGGACAGGGACAGCAGTGAGGAGCGCCCAGCACAAGCCTGGGTGTGGGATGAGGCCCTTTCTGCTCTGCTGCTGGCTCTCCTACCTCTGCACAGATAGGGGACAGGGCTGAGATTTGAGCCCTAGGGCCTTGGAGCCGTGGGCTGCCCCGGGGTGGGACCTGGGAGGCCCAGAGGCCCTGAGGCTGGGCTGAACGGAAGCAGGGCCTGAGGTTTGTGCAGCGGGAAGGGGCCCGGGAGGCTCAGCAGATGCAGGGCAGGGATTTGGATGCCTCCCCGGCCCCGGGGGTGGGGTGTGGATGTAGGGAGGCATCCTCATAGGGGGTGGGTATGTGCAGGCTGTGCGGGCTCAGGGGTCAAGGTCAGGGCCCGTGTCCACCCGAGTCTTAGAGTACAGAAGCGTGTTACAGCTTGGTGGGGACATGACCCAGTCTCATCTGAGACTGAGGACGGGCCCACCCAGCCCGCTGGCCCCCAGTGCCTGCTGTGTGCCCCACACCCAAACCCCAGCCTCCTGAGGGCCAGGCTCTCTCTCCCAGTCCTGGATGTGGGGCCTTTGCCAGTCCGCACCTTCGGGATCCCAACCCTTCTCCCCAGGTGCAGCACCTGAGCCACGTCACCGCGTCCCTTCCAGCCAGGCCCACCTTTTCCTGACGCTACACCCCCTATGGGCTCCTGAGGCACCTCCTCAAGGCTGGCTTCCCGCACCCCACAGTGCGGAGCCTCCTGCATCCCGCCAGCCTTTGGTCCTCTGCTCTCCTGACGTCCCTCCAGCCAAGGCCTGCCTGCCTCAGGGTCTGATCAGAGAGGGAGAGTGAGGTCCGAGCTCTGTGGGCTCAGAACCCAGTGCCTGGCTTGAGGACAGGGAAAGGGAAGGATGCTGCTGCCAGGCCTGGAGGCCAGTGTGTGTGTCCCAGCTGGGTGCAACCCTGGGCCCTTCACGGGGGTGCCTGTGTCTGGCTCAGAGCAGCCTGTGACAGGTAGAGCCCCAGGACATTGGCTGGGGTCGTGGACCAGGCACGAGGAAGGGGGATGGGGAGGGCGCTGAGGGTGGGGCCCTGATCCTGAGGCCTGGGACCCTCTCTGGGCCTCTTGCTGCCTGGGCCTGTGTTCACTCCCACCCAGGAGGCAGCGGAGGTTAAGCTAAGCAGAGGCATCCGGGGGAAGTAGCTGGCCTGGCAGGTGGCAAGGGCTCAGGCCAGGGATATCGGCTCTGGTGTGTGTGCCGACTGGGGCTAGGATGTGCCAGGCGTGCCCGAGACCCCACCCACCCCAGGGTGCTGACCCCAGGGCTCAGGGACTTGGTGGCTCAAAATTGTGGCACCCGTGGGGCAAACTTAGCCCCCACCTGGCCAAGTGCTTCCATAATCTCTAGAGGGTGGCCTGGGCCTGTCCCCACCATAGAGGGAACCCCAGGGGGCATGTCTGGCCTTGGCTGCGGGGGTGGACCCCAGGTTCTGTGTCCCAGAGGTGAGAGGCTTCTCCGATCTGTGCTGGGGAAGATGGGGAAGATTGCTGGGAGGGAAACCTGACCGCTCCTGGACAAAGAAATGAGTAGACTGGAATCTCTGCCTGCAGCAGGCGCCTGGCAGGGGCTGTGTGAGCAGAAGTGTGGGTGTTGGAATGATGGTGCCCACCCCAGGGTGGACAGGGGGCTGCGGGATGGACCAGGGAGCCCTGGGTCAGGCCATGATCCACACCTGGCCTCTGCCTCCCTCTGGTTCCCCAAGTTCCTCACCATGGCCACTGGGCCCAGGGACCTCGGGAACCAGCCATGCGGGGCACCCAGTAGGACCCCTGCGCTGCTGGGTGGCTGCGGGCAGGTCCCAGGCCGTCTGTTCTGGAACAGCGGAGGATCTGGGATCAGCACCTTCCCACATGGCTGTGACTGAGCCCCTCGTCCAGGGTCACCCCTGGAGCCCAGATGGCCCCAGGACTCAGAGAGTCCAGCCCAGACCCCACAGTTCCCTTCCTTCCAGGAGCATGTCCGAGCCAGGCGAGGCAGGGTGCCAGCCCGTCCCGGTGGTTCCTGGCAGTCCGGGGCTCGTTCCTCCAGGTGGGGATGGGGCGGGGCCAGGGGATGCCATAGTGACAAGCTCACCTGCTTCTTCAGTCTCAAAACAAGTGCTTCCAGGTTTCAGTTTCAGCTCTGGCTGGGGATGGACCCTGACCTTCAAACAGGCCAAACAGGCCAGACGGTGGTGGCCACAGGGCTGAGTGTGGGCACTGGGGAGATGAGCGCCCTTGGCAGCAAGAGTGCAGGTCTCCCCATGAGGTGTCTCCCCCATTCACCCTGGGAGGCCCAGACAGTGGCCTGAAGTCACGTGGCAGGTAGGGTACCGGGCAGGAGTTGCTTGGGGGGCCTGGGCCTCCCCCAGCTCCCTTCCTCAGAGCAACCCAGACCCCTGACCCAATTAGGCCCAGGCCTAGCCAGTGGTTGGGGTCATTCCAGGTGCTTCAGAAGAGGAGGGTGTGGCTGAGGCCTCCTCCGGGGACAGTGGCCCCTTCTGTCCTGGGAGGTGGCCTGTAGGAAGCTGAGGAGCATGGGCAGGCAGAAATAGACATCCCAGTTCTTTCCAAACCCCCTCACTGGGCCAGGCCCAAAAGGACACCCCATGCCAGGCCCTGCTGGGCTCACCGGGGACCCAGGGTTGGACCCCAGTAGGCCTGTGCCAGGGTGTGGTGGGCACCCTCTCTCTGCCTGGGGGTTAGGAAGGGCTCTTGGGGGAAGGAGGCATGGCAGGTGGGTCTGGAGCAGTGGGGAGGAGTTGGGCCCATCCACTTGCAATGGGGCACAGGGCTCTGGCTGACCACCAGCAGGGCAGGTGGAGGGGAGGGGCCGGCACCCACAGCTCTCTTTTCTCACTGGTGCCCTCCTGCTATGGAGTCAGGCCTGGAGAGGCCTGTAAGCCTCAGGGGGCACAGGGGGCAGGCCTGGCACACAGGGCTCCTCGGGCGCTCATCCCTCATCCTGTAGTAGAGAGACTGGGGCCCTGGGAGGGGAGGGAGCCGGGAGGCGGCCACACGCCGTCCCTAAGATGGAAAACGCAGAGGCCTGGTGAGGGCGGCACTGACCACAGTACTCTGCACACCAGGCCACTGGGGGCGCCCCGGCTGTGGGGGACACAGGGTCCTTGGGGACACAGGGCCTGGGAGCCTCCAGAGCTGGGGTACGGTGGAGGGGCTGCTGCATCCCAAACACCCTTTAGGCTTCTTTCATCCCCAGTCAGCATTCCAGCCAGGACCCTGGAGGCCCTGTCCACAGAGTCCAGTCAGGTGGGCCATAGCCTGTGGCTGCAGGCCCGGGCAGGTGGGTGACACAAGGCAGGACCGACCCCAGGGTTCTGACGCCAGCTCCCTACCCGGACTGTGGCCTTGGACAAATTGCTGCCCCTCTCTGAGCTTGATTCCTTACCTGTGAAATGGGCATCAAGGTCATGCCTGAGACCGGGTGTGGCGGCTCATGCCTATAATCGTAGCACTTGGGGAGGCCTAATCCCAGCACCTGGGGAGGCCGAGGTGGGCAGATCAGCTGAAGTCAGGAGTTCAAGACCAGCCTGGCCAACATGGCAAAACCCCGTCTCTACTAAAAATGCAAAAATTAGCCGGGCATGGTGGTGTGTGCCTGTAATCCCAGCTACTCGGATGCTGACGTGGGAGAATCGCTTGAACCCGGGAAGCGGAGGCTGCAGTGAGTTGAGATCACCAAGATAGCGCCACTGCACTCCAGCCTGGGTGAAAGAAAAAGACTTCGTCTCAGAAAACAAAAACAAGGCTGGGCGTGGTGGCTCATGCCTGTAATCCCAGCACTTTGGGAGACTGAGGCAGGTGGATCACTTGAGGTCAGGAGTTTGAGACTAGCATGGCCAACATAGTGAAACCCCATCTCTACTAAAAATACAAAAATGAGCTGGGCGTGATAGTGTGTCTGTAATACCAGCTACTTGGGAGGCTGAGGCAGGAGAATCCCTTGAAACTCGGGAGGCAGAGGTCGCGATGAGCCAAGATCATGCCACTGCACTCCAGCCTGGGCAACAGAGAGACTCCGTCTCAAAAAAATAAAAACAAAAAACTGCCTGAGACTTGGGGGCAGTGAACAACCTGTGTGACACACAGCAGATGCCGAAGACCAGGCATCTGTGCTGTTATCTCTCTTCTCTGAACAGAGAGGTGCCATGATCCAGCCAAGGACACACAGCACTTAGAGGCAGGCTGGCTTCTCTGCCCCAGTCCTGCCACCCAGCGACACCCGTCAGCCCCCGTGCGAGCCCTGTGCTCCTCGAAGGTGGTGGGGCGGGGCTGGGCCCTCTTACAAGGGATTCCTATAAATGGCGTGGAAAGGATTAATAATGTATTTATAACACATCGTGGTGGTAGTCGAGAATGATCTATAAATGTGCAGTAAATGTTTTATAATGTTTTTGTAACCCGTTATAAATGATAAATGGCAGACCATAGATGCTGGATCAAATATTTATAACGCATTGTGCACGGCGTCGGGCTGCTACAGTTCAGGAAAGCCATTAATAATAAAGTGGATGGAAATGCACAAGTTACCGACATGCCCAGCAAAGCCATTTATAATGAAACGTAGAGTTTGGCTGTGGGAAGCAGCCCAGTGGCCCCAGCCGCAGCACCGGCCAGGCTCTCCTGGAGGCTGGGGAAGGAGCCGCATCGTGAATTATTTGTGAGGTGTTCAGACGAGAATGTATACTCCCCATAGCACACCATATAAATATGCTATTAATATACCCAAGGTGGCATGCATTATTCATGGAGCCTAATTAATTAATGGGTGGCCCCTTAAAATGGGGTGTCACAGCTTCCCACTCCCTGTCCTGCCGGGGGCCGTAGGGATGCCGTTGGTTGACGGCAGCCTCTGGGGTGGGGAGGAGGGCGACGTCCCTTCCACGCTCTGCAGTGGGGCCGACGTGGTCCCCCACGACGTCCGCGGGCTCCTGTGGGCAAGTCAGTTTGGGAACCACTGTGCAGTGTGGCCTCTCGCCAGGGGAGAGGAGGTGCAGATCAGGCGATGAAGGCTCTGAGAAGTCCCGCGGGAAACGCCCCTCAGCCAGGACACCTCCCTTGGTTCTTTCTCTCACGCCCTCTGCATTCCCGAACCGCCCCCGCCTCCCGGACTCAAGGAGCCAGTTCCGTTCCAGCTTGGCCCAGTAGCCTTGGTCAGGTGACGTTCAGGGTTGAGTCCACACTGGTGGAAGGAGTCAACCCCTCATAAGCCCGCCCCACCCCTCCAGTTGTGGTGCTCGAGTCCCCACCTCTGCAGCCCCTCCGGACCCAGCAGCCAGCGCGTCCTCCAGGAGCTAAGCTAATGCAAGCCCAGGTGGACATTTTGAACTGAAATGAACGATGCCTCGGGCCGTGTCCTCCCTCGGTCCTCAGCATGGGCCCTGCCACCCTGATGGGCTGAGAGACCCCTTTCTCCCTGCCTCCATGTCTTTGAGGGGGTCAGAACACATGGAGGCTGGAAGTGGGGAAACTGAGGTCATCTGGTCTGGAAGTCCTGTCCTGGACCAGGGTGGCCACGCAGGCAGGACACCAGCTGGGCTGACCTTCTCCCAGACCTCACCTGGTGTCAGAGTCAGGGCCGCTGCCTGAGAGGGCAGGCCAATCAGGGGGCCTTCTCTCCTCCCTCTTCTCTCCTCTCCCCTCCCCTCTCCTCCTCTCCTCTCAGAACCTGTTTTTTGAGCTGCAGAATCAATAGAACCACCTATTTTATAGATCATAAACAGGATCTTGTTCTGTCACCCAGGCTGGTGTGCAGTGACATGATCACAGCTCACTGCAGCCTCGACCTCTCAGCCTCCATCAATCCTCCTGCCTCAGCCTCCCAGAGAGCTGGGACTATAGGTGTGCACCACCACACCCGACTAATATTTTTGTATTTTTTGTCAAGGTGGGGTCTTGCTATTTTGCCCAGGCTGGTCTTGAACTCCTAGCCTCAAGCAAACCTCCCATTTCAGCCTCCCAAAGTGTTGGGATTACTGGCATGATCCCCTGCACCCAGCCCATCTTGGGTTTTAAACCCACAGCCAACCCACACCCATATATGTATGTGTGTACACACACACACACATTAATGTCTCTGTCACCGAGGCTCGAGTGCACTGGTGTGATCACAGCTCACTGCAGCCTCCTGTTCTCAAGTGATCCTCTTGCCTCAGCCTCCTGAGTAGCTGGGACTACAAGCATGAACCACCACACCTGGCCCAGAGTCAGTTTTTTAGGGGGTGGAGGGTGGGGACAGAGTCTCGCTCTGTCACCCAGGCTGGAGTGCAGTGGTGCGATCTCAACTCACTGCAACCTCCACCTCCCGGATTCAAGCGATTCTCCTGCCTCAGCCGCCCAGGTAGCTGGGACTACAGGCATGTGCCACCACGCCCAGGCAATTTTGTAGTAGAGACAAAATTTCACCATGTTGGCCAGGATGGTCTCAAACTCCTGACCTTGGGTGATCCTCCCATCTTAGCCTCCCAAAATGCTGGGATTACAGGCATAAGCCACCACACCTGGCCCAGAGCCACTTTTAAAGGGTGGCTAAGTATCAAATGAGAATGTAGGCATGGAAATTGGTGGCAAAGGTTGGAGTAGGGGCCTGGCTGGGCCCTGCTGCCTGCACCCCTTCCTCCCGCAGCCCCCGCGCCTCCTCCTGGTCCCCTGCACCAGTGACACCAGCCTACCTTCAAGTCTTCCTTCCTGCCGCAGGGCCTTTGCAACTCCTGTTCCCTTTGCCCTTTCCCCTTCCTCTCCAACAAAGTGATTCCTACTTGGCCTCCAGGTCTCAGTTCATGGTCCTTCCTAGGGAGATTCTTGCTCCATCTTCTCTCTCTCCTCTCCTCTCTCTTTCTCCCCTTTTTCTGTCTCTGTTGGTCTCAGGCTGAGGTCATCATCATTTCTAAAGGGCCTGAAGTCTGGGCCCCCATCTGGGTCCCCGTCCTGGGGTCTGTTGAGCTCACACCGCTCTTACCTGTTCCCCACCCCTGGGTACCTGATGCTGCATTTATTGTGTGCCTGGCCATGGGGTAATCCTTGGTGGAAGGGGGCTATGATGTCACTTCGCAGATGAGGAAACTGAGTCCAAGAGAAGGCAGTTTCCCGGTGAGGCCGGAAGGCAGCAGGTTCCCCGGGCAGAGGCTCCGTGTTGGATGGGGGAGGCGTGTGCAGACAGAGTCCACATGGCAGCCCTGGGGAGCACAGATGGGGACCCCGGGAGCCTTCGGTGACTCTGAGGGGCTTCAGGGTGGGGGTCTTGGAGGACGAGGAGGAGGGGCGGGTGCTGGGGGCCAGTGCGGGCGCGAAGCTCTGGGGTCAGTGTGGCTGGGTGCGGCCGGGGAGATGCGGCGTGATAAGCCTGCTGAAGGTCTGATAAGCAACCTGGACTTCATTCGAAGGACAGCCTGGGAGGCTTCTGGCAGGGGAAGGGCTTGGTCAGGCCTTCTAGTAAGATCCCTCGGGCTGCTGGGGAGGGTGGACTCTGGTGGCCAGAGGGGCAGGAGGCAGCCCTGTGGGCAGAGGCGGGGGGACAGGTGTGGATAGGAGGGTGGCAGCCGTGGGCAGTGGGGAGAAGGGGCCATTTGTTTGGGGGTGTCCTGGCTCCTGGCTTCGGGGACCCTGGAGGGACGTGCTGTGTGAGGTGCTGGTGGGGAAATGCCACAAATGCTGCCTCCCAGCTCACTGGTGCCAGAGGGGGGCCGTGCAGGATGGGCCACGGGGTGACCAGTGAGATGGCTTTTTAAGCGTGCAGCAGTTCACGATGAAAGTGAAACTCAGGCCACCTCCCATGCCACTCCTTGTAAGGGACCTGGGCCCTAGTGCCTCTCCACCCCTGTGTCCCCCATCCCCCACTAACTTCCCCCTCCCACTACCCCGCTGCTTCTGCTTCTTGATCTTTCCCTTATTTTTCAGCTTTTCCGGTTCTCCTAACCGCTGGAGTCAAGAAAACCTGGTGCCAGGACCAGCTCCAGCTGTCCTGGCACGATATCCACAGGTCAGGGACTCTGGCGGAGCAGTGGTTAGGGCCAGCCACAATCCCAGGCCACAAGGGCTCTCTGCCTAGCAGCTGCTTGCATGCCCCTGGTGACGGGGAGCTCACCACCTACACACAGACCTCACTGACAGGCAGCCAGCCATGCATACTACGGTGTCTCACCAGGACCCAGCCTCAGAAAGAGCTGGAACAGCACCAGTGGCGTGGATGGGGTTGGAAGACCTCAGTTTCTGCTCCTCCCAAGGGGCACGGAGAAGCTGCCCTGACTCCTTGCCAGGGGCTACTGCGGGAAAACACCTTCCTTCCTGCAGGCCCTGCCCGGACAAGCCCTGGCCCCACAGCCAGCAGGGTAGGGCCCCCTCACATGGCTGGTGTCAGTGATTCCGCCCTCGTCCAGTCCTGGCCACAGACAAGGTTCCCCAAGGAGAACGGGGCCAGGGGCCAGTCTGGGATAATTTAAGGCCCCACCAGAGGGACTTTCCTTATTGTGTCACATCTCAGAGTGGAAAATTGGGAACTACCCTGCAGGTCAGCCTGAGGAATCTCCTGCTCCAGGAATAGATCTTGCCCACAGGCCCCCAGAAGGAAAGCACAGGCCAGCTGTGCAACTCCGGCTCCATGGCCCCCTTCCTGACCTGTTTCTCCTCTGGCAATGCCCAGGCCTCACCTCTGCCTTGCCTGGAACCCCCGCTGGCATGTAGTGGCCTGGAAAGAGAAACCAGATGCGGACGTCGTTTGAAACCCTGACATACAGGGCGCCTCCTGCTCCCCGGGAGCCCAGGCTGCCCAGGGCTGAGGCCCCAGACAGGGCAGGGCTGTTCGAGCCTCAGTGTCCACATTTGTCAACCGGCCTTTCCTGCATCTTCTCCATGGTGGTGGGAGGTGGGGCGGCGAAAAGAAAGAAAATCCCAGGTCTCCGCAGGGGTCCAGAACTCCAGGACCACCAAGCAGCCCGCGCCCCTTCCCCCGTTGGAAGTCTGGGCCAGCAGCGGCGGGGCGGGGCTTGGGTAGGGGTCA
>NW_012101810.1:872049-883815 GCF_000951045.1 Mandrillus leucophaeus
CGAGGCATGAGACTGGGCGGAAATGGGCACTGCAGGCACAGCCCACCGTGCGCCCCCCAAGGCTGTCTCTAGTGGCCTCAGTGTGCCCGGACAGCGAATGCAGCTGGGTTCCCCCGCCGGCCAGCTGAGTCAGCCGTGACTCAGGGCGGCTCCTGGGCCCTGGCTTCAGTCCAGTCCCCCTCTGTGTCCCTGGGAAAGGCGGGCAGAGCTGCCTCTCTGGGCCCTCTGAGGCCCTCATTGCCCTGAGGTCTGGCCACCAGATGGGGTCCCTGGGATACCCCTCGTGTGGGCACTGCCCCTCCCCCATCCTGTTCAGGCCCTTGGGGGGATTCAGCCAGGGCCACTGTGGGGGAGCGGCCAGTGCAGGGCAGGAAGCCCCCAGACCCCTGGTGCTGCTGCTGGCTGGGCCTCTGAGGCCCCGGGTGATAGGGCCGGAGATGGAGAACAGCCCCCATCTCTGGGAGCAGCAGGAGGTGGCAGGGGATGAGGACTAGGCTGTCTCCCCCCAGGAGGGTCTTGGCGTGTGTAGCTGGGCAGCTGGCCCTGCCCGTTGCTGCATCTTGGCTCGAGCCTGGATCTGCTCTGTCGGTTGTTCACTCAGCAAACGCTCTTTGGCCGAATGACTGGGACCAGGCTTGCTGGGACAGAGATCTGTGCATTGGGGCAGGGGGACAGAGGCTCAGGAAGGGAGGCCCTTAAAGGCCACTTGCAGCTCAGGCACCTTCTGGGCAAAGCATTCTCCTGGGTGTGTTTTTGGTGGGAAGGTCTCAGGGTTGGGAGGAGCCACAGGCAGCACCTGGGGATGCTGGCCTCTGTCAGGCCCCAGCTGTGCAGACCAGAGAACCGAAACTAAGAGGAGGGATCCTTGCTCAGGTCACACAGCCCCAGCCTGTTGTGCAGATCTGGTGCTCCTCATCTGTGCCCTGGACACTGTCCCGCCGGTCCCACTCTGCAGGAAGCTGGGGTCTTGAGCAACAGCCTCAACCCCTGCCCTGAGGTTGTGACATGCATCTGTGGAGCTGTCGGAGGCCTCCATGTGGCATTTGGGCAGCAGCCGCTCTCCCTCGTCAGGAACGTGCCTCTGTTGCCCTTGCAGGCAGAAGATGCTGGGCGCAGGGTACGTGCTTCCACATGGAAAGCCTGACACTGAGCTTAGGAGAGGGCCAGGGACCCGGAGACTGGGAGAAACCTGGAATGGGGAGGAAGGCAGGCAAGACCCCACCCCCGGGGGTTCAGGGTCCTGGGTGAGGCTGGCTGGTGGCTGAACCCAGGCATCCAAGCTGGGGCCAGCCTGAAGAGCCTTCAGGGCGGGGAGAGCTGTTGCTGGTGGCTGCTGACCACCAGCTTCATGGATCACTGGTGTCGCCGGAGATTTGGGGCCCTCTGGTCCTGGGGAGCTTCTCTCCACTCCCTGCCGGCTCAGGTGTGCCTGAATGCCATGCCCAGGGGTGAGCACAGGTGCACATGTGTGTGCATGTACTGGCACAGTGGGCGCTGTATATTTCCTCAGTGCACTGACAGTTATTGAGCACCTGCTGTGTACCCAGCATGAGTCCTGTACCTGTTCCCCTCAGCCTCCAGATGCAGGGAGCAATGTTCTGATCACAGAGACAGACAGGGAACAGGTAAATGAATAAAAGCTCAGGGTGGCTACAGAGAGTGCAGAGGCCAGAACAGGAAGGAGGCAGGAGAGAGAGGAGGCCCTCTGCCCCCAGCTCCAGCAGGTGTGGAGTTGCCCAAGCTGTGGCTGACTTGGTTCTTATCTGTCTGGACTGTCAGCTGCAGAGGCTGGGGGCTCTGTTTTGTTCACTGCTGCATCCCCAGTGCCTGGAGCTGGGCTCGGAAGATACCAGCACATGGTTGGAGCTCTGCAGATAAGGGCCTTTCAGTTGGGGCTCAGTAGGTATGATAGGAGCTTAGTAGGTGCCCATGTACAGGACAGAGGAGAAGGCCATGTGCCCTTGGAGGCAGAGATCAGAGAGGTGCAGCCAAAAGCCAAGGGTGTCCTGGGCTGGAAGAGACAGGGAAGACCTTCCCCGAGAGCCCCCTTAAGCAGCAAGGCCCAGCCCACACCTTGACGTCGGAGTCCGGCCTCCAGAGCCGTGAGAGAACAAATTCCTGGTGTGTTTTTGTTTTTCGTTTTTTGTTTTTTGTTTTGAGACAGAGTCTTGCTCTCACCCAGGCTGGAATGCAGTGGCGCGATCTCGGCTCACTGCAAGCTCCGCCTCCCGGGTTCACACCATTCTCCTGCCTCAGCTTCCCGAGTAGCTGGGACTGCAGGCGCCCGCCACCACGCCCGGCTAATTTTTTGTATTTTTAGTAGAGACGGGGTTTCACCGTGTTAGCCAGGATGGTCTCGATCTCCTGACCTCGTGATCCGCCCGCCTCGGCCTCCCAAAGTGCTGGGATGACAGGCGTGAGCCACCGTGCCCGGCAATTCCTGGTGTTTTAAGCCCTGGAGTTTGTGGAAATTTGTTACAGCAGCAGGAGGAAGCTAGTATAGGCTTCCACAGGTGTTGGGGTGTGGGGGCCTCTGCAGACCCTGGCTGATGGAAAACCAGGAGTGTCATGGGGGTTGGGTGTGCACCAGGGTGTGGGGACACGCACTTGTACAGGTGCCTGGGCCCTTTGCTTTTATTCCAGAGTTGGAGTCTCGCTCTGTCGCCCAGGCTGGAGTGTGGTGGCACCATCCTAGCTCACTGCATCCTTGAACACCTGGACTTAAGCCATCCTCCCACCTCAGCCTCCGAGTAGCTGGGACCATGCCTGGCTAATTTTCTTATTTTTAATTTAATTTTATTTTATCTATTTGTTTATTTGAGATGGAGTCTCGCTCTTTCGCCCAGGTTGGAGTGCAGTGGTGCGATCTCAGCTCACAGCAACCTCCGCCTCCCAGGTTCAAGCGATCCTCCTGCCTCAGCCTCCCAAGTAGCTGGGGTTACAGGGGTGCACCACCACACCCGGCCGATTTTCGTATTTTTTGTAGAGACAGGGTTTTGCCATGTTGGCCAGGCTGGTGTCGAATTCCTGACCTCAAGTGATCCACCTGCCCGCCTCAGCCTCCCAAAGTGCTGGGATTGTGGGCGTGAGCCACTGTGTCTGGCCTATGTCTGGCTACTTTCACTCAGCATATTGTTTCTTTTTTATTGAGATGGGGTCTGGCTATATTGCCCAGGCTGGTCTTGAACTCCTGGCCTCAAGTGATCCTCCTGCCTCAGTCTCCCAAAGTGCTGGGATTACAGGCGTGAGCCCCCACGCCTGGCCCCTGGCTCTTTGGACATGCCTGCTGTACCTTCATCACCCTCATCCTGTGCCCTCAGCCTCTGCTCCCTGCCGTGCCTCTGGGTGAGGTGGTGGCTGGGGTGGGGGTCTCCTCATGCAGCCCTCGGCTGTCCCCCCGTCCCCAATAGTCTTCAGGAAGGGAGGAAACACATGTGAAGGACAGGCACAGAGCGGCTGTCCTCTCAAGGCAGCGCTGAAGTCAGACTCTGTGTGAGGCCCCGCCCTTGCCACCTCATTCCCCTCCTCTTCCAGTGAAGACCCTTTGATAGCAGAAGGGTGGACGTCCTGTCTCTGTGTCTCTAGCTCTGCCACCAGGAAGGCCTTCCCTTTGTCTGGCCTTAGTCCTTCCTGCTGCACACAGAGTGTGCTTCCGCTTGGCCCTCAGGGGACAGCAGCTGTGAAGGAACCAGCTCGGGCGCCAGGCCAGCCAGGTGGGGCACCCGGGCTCCTGGTTCTGCCTCTGCCTCACTGACCCCGGATGGAGGGGGCGGGGATCCGGGCGTTCCTGTGTACCACGTCCTGGATCCTTGAGCCATGTGTGACCACACTGGGGAGCCCCACAGGCACACAGCGGTGTCCGAATCTCCGCTTTACAGCCAGGAAACAGGATCGCCCAGCCACGCCCACCAGGAGGTGGCAGGGTGGACGGGTCCTCTGCTTGGTCAGCCTGCCTGTGCCCACCTGCCCCGTCTCACCTGCGGCTGTGGGTTCTCTGCAGCCAGGCCTCAGGGCACCTGCCCCCAGGTGCTGTTTCCATACTGGTGCCACAGGGCAGCCCGGCAGCCAGGTGAGCTCAGAAACCACCCAGAACAAACAGCCCCACCTCCTGCCTTGCCTCCCTCAGCCAGTCAGCCTGTCGGGGCTGGAGCGGCTCAGCCATGGGCTGGCTGCTTTCACTCCTGGGCCCAAGCAGGTCTCTAGGCACAGCCCTCGAGCAGATGGGGCAGTGGGTACAGCGTGTCTGGGCTGGGAGGGAGTGGGGCTGGAGAGAGGGCAGGCGTGCGTGGCGCAGGAAGCCGTCCAGCGGGTAGGAGAACGTTGCTGGCCTCCTTCTTGGGGGTCGTGGCTGGGGGCATTTATCGGATCTGTGGCCAGGTCTGGGTGGTGTTGTGAAGTTGGGTCTCTGCTGCACCCTCAGTTCCAGGGCAGGGTCCCTTGAATTCTCTCCTGGTCCCTGCAGCTCTGGAGGCCAGCTCAGGGCTGGGCCAGGAAGTAGGGGTGGCTGGGGCGGCCACTGTGCGGTGCATGGAGCCCTCCGGCAGTGACTCCCGAGGGTGGTGGGGCTCCCCGAGACACCACTATTGTTGGGGGCTAGGGGAGAGACTCACGCAGAGGCCCCCACTCAGAAGCTCCCAGGCAGTGCCCTCGCTTCCTGGGCTGGAGCTGAGGGTGGGCTGACCTCCCCTCCCACGCGGGGCTGGGTCAGCAGGAAGCTGCTTGTGGACAGAGGCCTTCTGTTCCTGCCCCAGGGCCTGTAGCCAGACCTCTGCGGCCGCCTCTGGCCGGAACCCTCCAGGACAGGCGCCGGAGGGGGCTGCCTGTCCGCTTACTGCAGGGGGACTGCCCAGGGCCCCACACTTTCCTTCCAGAGGCCCGGTGTGCAAGGTGGGGGCTCTGCGGCCTCCCCCGCCCCAGTTGTCACCGTCCCCTGCTCATTCCCTCCTCTCCTGAGCTCTGCCTGGCCATGTCCTCACTGTCTCTGAGGTTTGCTCCTTGCCCAAGTCACCTCTCTGCTGTCCTGACTGTGCCGTCTGGTCCCTGTCTCTCTTGGGCCTCCCTCCACCATCTCGCTGGGGTCTTCGTCTCTGTCTCCAGCTCTTGCTGTCCGTCCGCCTGCCTCTCCCCACTCCCTCTGCTCCCTTCTCGATGCTGGATGTGCCTCGGCTGGGGCTCCTTCCCTTCCAAGTCGTGCACCCCCCCGACCCGCCCTTCCCACTCCATGGCCGAATCTTGTTCCAGGAAATAAACAGTGTGATGTCGGCCACCCAGGAATTTGGAGGGGGGTATACATTCCCAAGAGCCCCCAGAGGCGCCGGGGCAGAGGCCGGCTGGACTGCACGGGCTGAAGTTGATGTCCGTGGGTCAGTTAGAGGGGTGGTGGGGGCAGGCATGGCCGGGCAGGGGCACGCACGGCGGAGAGTTGCCCAGGGCGAATCTTGTGACCGACACACAGACTCGGCAAATTCATTCATTCAGCCAGTGTTGAAAGAATAAGTGACTGCCACAGAAATCTCACCAAGCACAGAACAAATGCATCATAAGCATTTATAGGGCACCGACTGTGTGCCTGGCCCCAAGGTGCGTGTCTTGGAGCCGGGCCATGGCATACCTGATTTTAATTCTGAGGCTTCAAATAAGAGATTAAACCCCGGAGGGTGCCATGTCTCGGGCCATCAACCTGCAGGTTTGCAGCGGTGGCTGGGACTGTGTCCCAGTTCCGGCCGTCTCACCATGGGCAGCTGGTCACCTGCGGAGTGGGGGGAAGCTGATGCATTTTTGTCTGGCAAGGCCAGGGGTGTCCGCCTGCTCAAGCTGCCCTCATGAGGTCCCCCAAACGGGCGGCTTCAACAACAGAAAGTGTCCTCCCGCAGTTCTGCAGGCCAGCGTCCCAGATGGAGGTGTGGGCAGGGCTGGGCCCTCCTGGGGGTGGGAGGGAGGACGTGCCTGGCCTCTCTCCTTGGCTGTGGGGTGGCTGTCTTCGCCCTGTGCCTTCACCTCCTCTTCCCTGTCAGTGTGTGTCTGCATCCACCTTTCCCTTTTATGAGGACACCAGTCACGGGGCCAGGGCTCCCCGCTAAGAACGCTGTTTGAATTCTCTGATCTCCAAAGGAGACAAAATCAATTCTTTCACCTCCAGAAAGACCCTGTCTCCAAATGAGGTCACGTGGGGGGAGTTGGAGGTTAGGGCTCCAGGGCGTCATTTTCTCGGGCGGGCTCCTGGAGACACGAGTGGGGTCTGCACCTGGCGATATCTCGGTGGGCTTGCCAGGCGGTTCTGGTTGCGATTTCTGCCAGCATCGGGCCTCTGAGCTCAGCTGCTCAGGGATCCCGGGGGTGTGAGCTCGGCGAGGCAAGGTGCTTCTAGGGAAGGCCTGGCCGGTGCATCGGGCAGAGTGCGGGAAAAGCCGTTCTGTGCCAGGAGCGTGGAGCCATGGTCTGGAGGCTGGAGGGCTGGCCCTGGGGAAAGAGCTTGGGGCAGGACAGGTGGTGGCTGTGGGACTGGCCAGGGTGGTGCAGCCCAGTTGAAGAGGCCTCAAACACCCGGGATGCAGCTTGAACCTCGTCCTGAGGCCGTGGTACTTGAACTAGCAGCCCAGACCTGTGCACTGTGTGGGCACTGGCCCTGATGTGTCCAGAGGGCCTGGGGTGCCCTGATCTGCCTGGAGCTCTGAGAGCTTGACTATGGGTCTGAGGGAGAGAAGGCCCTACTAGGAAACCCACTGGACAGAGCCGCTGCCGGCCCCTGGGGTGGACAGAAGCAAATGCGGGAGCTAGACGGCCTCCTCCTCCTCCTGCTTGTTTAGAGAAAAAACAGAACTTGTGACACTGCCCTGCTGGCCGCCGATGACACGGCCCTTCTGGTCATCGGGGCATTCTTTCCGGGGACATGGCCGCTTTGGTCGGCGATGCTGGGGAAGGTCTGCAGCAGAGCTTGAGCTTTCAAAGGGCTGGGACGGGAAGAGAGGGAGGGAGAGCCAGCTCCTAAGCTCTGGGGGCTGAGGCTGAGGCCCAGCATGGCTGCAGAGTCCCTGAGCATAGACAGCCACCCACGTGCCCTTGAGTCACACCCTATCTGGGGACAAGCCCAGGCAGACAGAGGCATCGGCCCAGGCCCGAGGAGACGGAAACCCCTTTCCCTGCCACTGAGCCCAGGGAGGGGGCTCCTCGTCATCCGTCCAGCCAGGGAGGAGTCCGCGCCCCCTCTTGTCCTGTGTGCAGAAGCTCTGCCTGTACAGACGGGTGGTCCTGCCATCTGAAACCTGTTACCTGGGAGGTGGTCCAAGCTGGAAACGGTGGAGGGTTCTCAGGGAGCCCAGCAGAGGACTGATGGACGGCAGGGCTGGAGGTGGACGGGACAGGGGTTTCCTAAGGAGGGAGGTGGGCAACGTGCAGCCCCCATCCCGCTCCCCCCACCCCACCGCATGGCAGCTGCCTGACCTCAGTTTCCCCATCTGTGAAATGGGTAAAATGGGCTCACTGTCCAGGCCTCGGAGCGTTCTTATGGGGATCAGGGCCAGGCAAGGGCTGTGCAGGCCGCGTGGCCACAGGGGTCTCAGTCCCCACTTCTCCATTTGAGACCTGCCCAGGCTTCCTGTTTGCTGCAGCCACGGCCATCAGATTCACCACCAGGAGCTGCGGTTGTCCTCTCAGACAGGGAGACTGAGGCCCTAAGACTGAGGCTTGCTGGGGTCAGACATGTAGGCCGGGGTGAGGCAGGACATAGCTTGTAGCCCCAGCTCCCTCTGTGGGGCCAGGAAGCTTCTAGAACAGTCCAGTTCACGCTGATGTGGCAGCAGCTGCTGTCCAGGACCCCACAGGCAGCAATGTGGACAGACAGGTCATGATCACTGTATTTTTGTTTTTCCAAGACGGGGTCTCACTGTGTTATCCAGGCTGATCTCGAATTCCTGGGCTCAAGCGATCCTTCTGCCTTGGCCTCCTGCGTAGCCGGGACTACAGGCGTGAGCCATTGCACCCGGCTTCCAGATCACGATTTAACCAGTCCTCCCTTCCGGAAGCCGCAGCCCATGCTGGGAGCTTGGCGGGTTTTGTCGGAGGGCCTGGGGCTGGGCTGTGGCCTCCTGTGTGGGATCTCGGTATGTTTCCTGCCCAGAGCACCCTCCCAAGGTGCCCATGAGGAGTCCCAGGACCAGCTGGAGGCCACGTGGGCCTGTCCTCTTGGTGTCCCCAGGAGAGCCTTGCTGTCCGGGCCGGCTGAGGACCTCACCTCGGGAACTCCCTGGGACGCTTGCATCCCTGTGGTCTAGTGTGTGAGTTGGGGGTGAGGCTAGGCCCTTGCTGAGCACCCAGGAAGGCCACTTCATCACCCAAAGAGAGAACCATGTGACCTCCGTGGCCTTGGCGGCTGTCTCCCTGCTGTGTGACCTGAGGCAGGTCCCCGAGCCGCTGTCTCTGTGAGATGCGGTAATAACCGGTGTCTGCTGCACACATCGGGTGTGAGCCTTAGGTTGGTATTTGTGAAGCGCTGAGAAGGGCACCGAAGGGTGAACAGCAGTGAGCCTTCTGACAACAGAAGTGATGACAGCTGGGGCGAGGTGGATCCGGGGCCTATCCTGCCCTCAGGGACAGCGTGGCTGGCCCTCTCTGCGTGTGGCACCATCCCCTGCCCCGGGAGCCTCTCTCGTCCGTTCCCTGTGGTCCTCCAGGGACATCGGGCCTCTGCGACCCACCTGGTCACCGAGCATTGTGATGGGAGGAGCCCCCTCCGAGCTGAGCTGTGCTGGACCACCCTGGGCTGGTGACCTCACCTCCCGGGCCTGCTTCCTGCCACCTCTGACTGTGCAGGAGCCCTGGTGAGGGGCGGTGTGTCCAGGGCCCAGGAGGTGAAGCTGGGGCCGTCTGATGCCGTACCAGGTCCCAGCAGCATCACTGTGGCCAGAGCAGGGCCGGGAGCCCTGGCCTCTGCCCACCTGTGTTCCTGTGCCACCTCATTCCTTCACAGCCCTGTTCCTGGCCTCAGTTTTCCTATTTGGGCAAGATGGCCTCCGAGGCCCTCCAGCCCCTCCCTTCGTGGACTCTGAGCTGCTTTGGACACCATGTTTTTATTTTCCAGAAACTTCAATGCTCTCAAGAAGGAAAACATTTATGAAAACAATAAACTGGTGAGTGGCCCCCGCACTGGCCCCTTCCTCCTTCCCCGCCCTGGCCTCACAGCGGGCTTAGCCGGCCCGCCAAGCCCCACCCACGTCCGAGGGACCGAGGGACACCCCCCCAGGCCCTGCGTCTGCCTCGGGAGTCCTGCCTGGGAAGCGGGGGCTCTCTGACTGGCCCTGCAGCGTGTCCTGGGCTGGGTGACCCTAGCGTTCTAGAAATAGCTTCTTATCTTGGCGTCCAGGGCATACTTGTCCCCACTTTTCCTCAGTTGGGGAGCAAGGTGGCAGGAGGTGGCTGGGGACCCTACTTCACTGCAGGGGGCTCAGTCCAGTCTGCCCAGGCAGAGCAAGGGTCTGGGGATAGCTATGGGGGGCTGTGGATGGGTTCTAGTGGGCCAGCTGCCACTCCCTCCGCATGGGACCCGCCTCCCAGCCCTGCCAGGATTCCAGTCCTGCCCTGCCCTCCTCAGCTTCCAGGCCCTTCCCTGTGTGCAGCCTCAGTTTCCCTGCTGCAGAATAAGCTCCATGCTCCTTCGTGGGCAGAGGCACCAGCAGACTCACCATCCACCCTGTAGGCATGTCCTGTGCTGTGCCAGGCAGGCCCCGGCCACGTCCCTGCCCCTGGAGCTGGCCTTCAGCAGGGCCAGCGGTCAGCACTGAAGACACGGTCAGACCTGCCCGGCCAGCACAGGGACAGTTTGAATTTAAGCTTTAACTTAATTAAAATGAACTAAAATGACATGTTCACGGTGAAACCTCATCTCTACTGAAATTACAAAAGTTAGCCGGGCGTGGTGGCAGGTGCCTGTAATCACAGCTATTCAGGAGGCTGAGGCAGGAGAATCGCCTGAACCCGGAAGGTGGAGGTTGCAGTGAGGTGAGGCTGTGCTCCAGCCTGGACGACAGAGTGAGACTCTGTCTCCAAAAAAATAATAATAACTAACAATAAATAAATAAACAAGTCCAGTTCCTCAGGTGTGCCGGCCACACTTCCCATACTCGCAGAAATGGTCCTGGCCACTGGCTGCTGGGCTGGACAGCACGGGGGATCATGTCCCTGTCTCAACCTCCAGCAGCCCCCACCTGTTACCTGGGAGCCCTGGGTACGGCCGCTTTTGTGTCCTTCTGGCCCTGGGGAGGGCTCGGCGGTCTGTGGGTGTCAGCCCTGCTCCTGGGGGGAGCTGTTCCAACCAAGACCGGATAAATCTGGGTTGGGTGGGGCTCGGGATTCTCCTGGTGAGGGGCAGGATCCCCTGAGGTTTCACCCGGGCAGGGCCTCGAGCGCCCACAGGCCTGGCGACCTCAGTCCTGTGCAGATGGGACCGTGACCCCCACCGCACCGATGGGTAAACTGAGGCTGGGAGGCCACATGCGCGGAGCCTGGCTCCAGCCTCGAACCCATGCCTCTTTGGGCTCCAAGACTGTATCTTTGAGTCAAGGTGAGCTGGGGCCTGGAGGAGGAGGAGGGGGCTCCCAGCTGCCCTGCTGACCCCCTCCCACTTCCCGCAGGCGTTCCGCGTGGCCGAGGAGCACCTGGGTATCCCGGCCTTGCTGGACGCTGAGGACATGGTGGCCCTGAAGGTGCCTGACCGGCTGAGTATCCTGACCTACGTGTCCCAGTATTACAACTACTTCCACGGCCGCTCCCCCAGTGAGTCCCTGCTGCGCCTGCCGAGCCAGACAGGACCAGGCCCCCAACCCTGGCCCGGCTCCCAGGACTGTGGACCTTTTGGGGTCCATGCCCAGCCCCCCCAAGAATGGCTCCTGGCATGGGCACCGGGGCTGTGCACTGGCTGTGAAGCAGCGAGAGGCCTTGCCGGGCGCCCCCCATCCCAACCTCAGCCGCATGCAAAGCCCCAGGCTGTGTGTTCACCAAAAGGGACAGGGGCCCTCATCCTGCTGCAGGTGATCCCCAGGCCCTGACGCATGCAGGCACCTGCCCAGAGCAGGCTGAGCTGCCCCTGTTGCTTCCCCGAGGGGCAGGTGTACCAGCAGCTCCTGCTGCCCTGCCCCTCGCTGGGCCTGTTTGCCCATCTGAACCCCTGAGCTTCTGTGCCCACTGGGGTGGCTTGGCCGACCAGGGGCAGCTCCTGGGCCTGCCTTCATCTGTCCTGAGTTTGGACCCTATGGAAGCCAGGCTGGCCTGGCAGGGTGGGGCCCCCAGAGAGAACTGGGCAGGGGAGGGACAGGCCCCGCCTTTGTGTGTGCAGAGCTCAGCTCCCCACCCCCCACCCCCACATTCCTCTTCTAGGGTTTAGAAATCCCCGGAACCATTCTGGGCACAGGGCCTGCCTTGCCTGCTGGAGAAACAGAAAAGTCCCTTTTCCCTGACCCCAGCTGGGGCTCTGAGTGGGGAGGGAAGGAGTGGGGACCTACTCGGCGCTGTGCCAGAAAAATGTGCCCTCAGGGCTACCTCTCCCCAGCCCTGGGCCCCGAGGTCTCCCCCGGGGCCCAGGGCCTGTGCCGGGCACTGGGACCTCTGGAGGGACCTAGACCCTTTCAGAGCCAGGCCTGGGACCCTCCCAACCCCTGCTTGCTGTCTCTTATACACATCTGACCCTACTTCACTGCAGGGGGCTCAGTCCAGTCTGCCCAGGCAGAGCAAGGGTCTGGGGATAGCTATGGGGGGCTGTGGATGGGTTCTAGTGGG
>NW_012101810.1:883865-893972 GCF_000951045.1 Mandrillus leucophaeus
GCTGTGCCAGAAAAATGTGCCCTCAGGGCTACCTCTCCCCAGCCCTGGGCCCCGAGGTCTCCCCCGGGCACCAAGGCCTGTGCCGGGCACTGGGACCTCTGGAGGGACCTAGACCCTTTCAGAGCCAGGCCTGGGACCCTCCCAACCCCTGCTTGTTTCCTGCCAGTTGGGGGCATGGCAGGCGTGAAGAGGGCCTCGGAGGACTCTGAGGAGAAGCCGTCTGAGAAGAAGGCTCCAGTCCAGCCAGTCACGCTGCCGTCGCCTACCCCCACCCGGAAGCCTCCACTATCTCCAGCCCAGACAAACCCTGTGGTCCAGAGGAGGAATGGGGGTGCAGAGGGTCCACCCCCCAAGACTGTAAGCTCCCAGCCTGCCCGCCCCCTGGTTCCCTGGGTTTTCCACCTGCGGGTGCAGAGGGGGCTTGTGGGACTACGTGCAGCCCCTAAGCCACGGGACCCGGAGGGGGTGTGGCCTCTAAGCCATGGGACCTGGAAGGGGGTACAGCCCCTAAGCCACGAGACCCGGGTGGGGATGCGGCTCCCCCAGTCCAGGACTCAGTCTTAGCAAGAGCCACCGGGACCGGCTCTCCAGGGCTCCGTCAAGCCAGGGGTTGTGATCCCACTTTGTACAGATGGGTAAACTGAGTCCCAGGGAGGACACAAAGGTGGGACAGAGCTTGAACCTAGATGGGCCCAGGACGCCTCCCTCCTGGGGAGAGAAGGGTTGCTGGGCTATGCTCTGTACCCAAGACCGGCTCTGCAGTGAACCCAGGCACCCCCACTTCTCAGAAGTGGAGTTGGGGTGGAAGGTGGTAGGCAAATAGCTGGTGGTTGGCACCCCCTGCTCCCCCTGGACTGCCACTCCAGGCTCCCAGGATGATGGGAATTGGATGGGATCCATGCCCCTTGACGGGGCAGGAGGCCTGGAATCTGTCTCTTGGCCCCCACCCTGACTGAAGGACCACTAGCATCAGGCCCCAGCTCCCTCCCCAGGGCTGGGCTAGAGTCCCTGGACTGGGGCTGCTTCCCGCCTGGGTGTGACCGCACCCTGCTGGCAGCTCCTCTCCCGGCCAGTTCTCCATCTATAAGATGGGCTCTTCCAGGCCGGGCGCAGTGGCTCACACCTGTAATCCCAGCACTTTGGGAGGCTGAGACGGGCGGATCACGAGGTCAGGAGATCGAGACCATCCTGGCTAACTCGGTGAAACCCCGTCTCTACTAAAAAATACAAAAAATTAGCCAGGCGTGGCGGCGGGCGCCTGTAGTCCCAGCTACTTGGGAGGCTGAGGCAGGAGAATGGCAGGAACCCGGGAGGCAGAGCTTGCAGTGGGCTGAGATCGCGCCACTGCACTCCAGCCTGGGCGACAGAGTGAGACTCTGTCTCAAAAAAAAAAAAAAGATGGGCTCTTCTGGCCTCCTGTGGGCTGCTGCCAGGAGGGAGGGCTGGGTGGACGGCCGCTTTGAGAGGTGCTGGCATCCTCCCCAGGGCCAGGTGTCAGTGGGCAGCTCGGTCAGCAGCATCTGCGGGATCTGCGGTAAGCACGTGCACCTGGTACAGCGGCACCTGGCTGACGGAAGACTCTACCACCGCAGCTGCTTCAGGTGGGGCTGCTGTCCACCCGCATGCCTGAGTATGCACCTCCCCTCCCAGAACCCTCCCACAGCTCCCACTGCCTCCCACCCAGCCGCATCCTCCTCCTCCTCTTCTTCCTCCTCCCCTTCCTCCCCCCTCTTCCTCTTCACTCTTCTCTCCTTACTGCTCTCCTTCCTCACCCTCTTCCCCACCCCGGGCTCTGTTGCTGACAGCCCAAGATGCTCTGCTGTTCCTAGACACCCAGGGCCTGAGGCCCCTCACTAAGCCCCAGTATCCTCCAGTGCCCCTGTCGAGATGCCCTCCCGAGTGTCCTTCCACACACACTGCCTCGGTCTCCCTCCTGTGCCTCAGCCTATCCCACTGGGGTGTTTTACTCAGTGGCCATCCCCAGCCCCTCCCTGCCACCGGATGGGGGCTCTTAAGGACGAGCTGTTCCCCCTCCTTCTGTCCCCAGCTCTGCAAGGCTGGGGTGGGTCAGTCCCCCCAGTTCCATCCCCCAGTCTGTGGGGCCGGGGTGGGTCGGCCCCGAAGCGGGGCCTGGGGTGGCCTGTGGGTGCGTGTCTGCTGACATGCGTGAGCACTCTCTGGGGTCTGTACCCCAAACAAGGATTTTGGTGGGGTCTGTGACTCAAGGGGTTAGGGACCCTGAGAAGTGGTGTGTGTTGAATGAATCGGCGACCTCGTGAGTGGACACGGGAGTCCGAAATGCCTGCTCTGGGAGCACATGGTGAATGCATGGCGGGGCAGGCGGTGCTGAGCTGGGGCTCCTGTGCCTTTCCTCCCTCAGGTGCAAGCAGTGCTCCTGCACGCTGCACTCGGGGGCCTACAGGGCCACCGGAGAGCCGGGCGCCTTCGTCTGCACCAGTCACCTCCCTGTGACTACCTCTGCAAGCCCCAAGTTGCCCGGTCTGGTCCCCCAACGGCCAGGGGCCATGGCTGTGAATTCCAGGACCCCCTGTTCCCCGCAGAAGGCCCAGGAGGCGAACAAGCCCGAGGCCAGACCGTCGGCCTGGGAGCCTGCTGCAGGCAACTCGCCTGCCAGGGCTTCCGTTCCGACCACACCCAACCCTCCAGCCACCAGCCCCGCGTCCGTCTGTGTGAGGAGCCCAGCCAGGCCCTCTGAGAGCTGCCCGGCCCCCACTCCCCTGGAGGGGAAAGTCCGCCCTCGTGTGACCAACAGCTCCCCGATGGGCTGGTCGTCAGCTGCCCAGCGCACAGCAGCAGCCGCCTCCCATCCCCCTGTGCCCCCGAGTGCCCCAGACCCTCGCCCGGCCACACCCCAGGGCGGGGGAGCCCCCCGAGTGGCAGCTCCTCAAACCACGCTCAGTTCAAGCTCCACGTCTGCAGCCACCGTGGACCCCCCAGCCTGGACCCCATCTGCCTCCAGGACCCAGCAGGCCCGGAATAAGTTTTTCCAAACATCAGCGGTGCCCCCCGGCACCAGCCCTGCTGGCAGGGGTCCCGCGTCGTCACTTGCTCCTTCCAGGGACAGCAGCAAGGAACAGGCACGGAACTTCCTCAGGCAGGCCCTCTCGGCGCTGGAAGAGGCTGGCGCTCCAACGCCTGGGAGGTGAGTGGCGTGGGGACCGGGGGTGCGGCCTCTATGCACCAGGTGAGTGGCGTGGGGGGTGTGGCCTCTATGCACCAGCCAGAGGGACCCCAGGAGGCCAGAGGGCTTGGGGGCGCTGCCCCTCCCTGGCTGCGTGGCCCTGGGGACTGAACCTCCCCCGCCTGTTTCCTCCTCTGGGGAATGGGGAGGAGGAGCCAGGACGGCAGTGCCTGTGGTCAGGATGGTGGGAGCTGGGTCCTTATGGAAAACCTGGTGTCTACCTGTGTTCGAGGGCATCATCGGTGAGGTGGCGCTGCTGCTCCAGGGCTCACGGTGCCGCACTCCCTTGGATCACAAGGGCCCTACGCCCATTTCACAGATGCAGGGACAGGTTGCGAGCAGGATCCACATTGGCTAGGCTGAGCGTCACCTTGTCTGAGTCCAGCCGGGCCCTGACCTTCCATGCCTGGGCCCCGCGCCTGCCCGTGCCTGGACCCTGGGCAGATGACGTGGACGGGTAGAGGGGGGCGCTGCGTCAGTTTCCAAAGACCCCCTCCCTGGGTGGCTTACACAGCAGAAATCCACTCCCTCACAGTTCCACAGGCCAGAAGTCCGACCTCGAGGCGTGGGAAGGGCCGCGCACCCTCCGGGGCACTAGGGGTGGACCTGTCCTTGTCTCTTCCAGCTCCCAACGGCTCTGAGCGTTCTTGGCTTGTGGCCGCCTCCCTCCAGTCTCTGCCTCCGTCTCCACGTGGCCTTCTCTCTGTCTGTCTTCTCCTCTTCTGTCTCTCCTAAGGACACTGGTCATTGGACTAGGGTCCACCCTAACCCAGCGTGGGTGCATCTTAACATGATTACAGCTGCCAAGATGGTTTACAGATAAGGTCACACTCTGAGCTTCCCAGGGGACGTGAATTTTAGGGGTCACCATTCAACCAAGTACAGTCACTTAACGAGTGAGGACACTTGTCGTGGTCTGGCTGGCAACGCTGTTTGCTGCCCCGTATTGGGCGGTGCAGGCGTCCCCTGCTCAGAACTGCCTCCTGCCCCCGCACTGGGCAGCAGGGGGTGCCCAGAGCCTCCAGGGTGGCCACAGGCAGGAGAAGAGCGAGTTCGCTCTGCTCCTCCTGGCACTGGCGGGTGTCCAGGGCATCCTAGGGACTGAGGATGAGTGTGGGGGCTCCAGGGAGTGCTTCCTAGGTGGGGAGTGGGGGGCACATGTGGCTGGGGAGGAGCCCAGCTCCTCTGGGGAAGCCGGTCTGGTCACCCCTGAGCCCGGTGTCGGGGGAAAGGGGGGAAGGAACCTGGTTGTCGAGCGGGGTGGGGACATGGAGGCACTGGCTCGGGGATGGGGAGGCACCTGGTGCCCCCACCTCAGCTTTGGCAGCCTCACTCCCGGCATGTGCCCGAGGGAAAGCAGGAAGGCACGGAGGCCTCGTGTCTGGCCCTGTGTCTGTGTGTCTGGCCGGGCTGGAGAGACTGTGTCACATAGGACTGAACCTGGCAGCCCAGGCCGGCCCAGGCTCTGACAAAGCCTCAGGTGCTTCCAGCCTGGGTGTGTGATGTGTTTCGGGGGCGGATGTTTTAATCTCAGCCAATACTGGATTTCACGAGAGAGTGGAATCAGCCACTGCATATGCTCATGCCAGAAACAGGTGTCTGTGGCCCGTCCCTTGCCAGGGTGGTCCATCCTGCTGCCAGAGGCTGGGCATTGGAAGCTAACTGCAGGGAGGCAGAGGGGTGGCCTGGCGCAATGGTCGGGGAGGCAGAGGGGTGGCCTGGGGTGATGGTGGGAGGTGGAGGGGTGGCCTGGGGTGATGGTTGGGAAGGTGGAGGGGTGGCCTGGGATGATGGTGGGAGGTAGAGGGTGGCCTGGGGTGATGGTGGGAGGTAGAGGGTGGCCTAGGGTGATGGTGGGAGGTGGAGGGTGGCCTGGGGTGGTGGTAGGAGGTGGAGGGTGGCCTGGGGTGATGGTGGGAGGCGGAGGGGTGGCCTGGGGTGGTGGTGGGAGGTGGAGGGTGGCCTGGGGTGATGGTGGGAGGTAGAGGGTGGCCTGGGGTGATGGTGGGAGGTGGAGAGTGGCCTGGGGTGATGGTGGGACTCTGTCTGGAGGGTGGGCATTGGGAGCAAGCTGCTGGGGAGGCAGAGGGGCAGCCTCGGGTAATGGCGGGAGGGCGCCTGGATCCAGCTGTGCCTGATACATGCTTTTTTACTTACAGGCCCTCCCCAGCCACTGCCCCTGTTCCCAGTTCTCAGCCCAAAACTGAAACACCACAAGCAAGTCCCTTAGCCAAGCCATTACAGCCCACGTCTCCCCAGGCTTTTGGCCTCCCTTCAAGGACGGACCCACCAGCCCCCCTGAGCACGAGCAGCACCCCTCAGGCATCCGTGTCGCCCCCGGCAGGCAGGAGGAGCTTGGCCGAACCCTCGGGGGTCGGCAGGGTGGGTGCTGGCTCCAGGCCGAAGCCAGAGGCGCTGACTGCAAAGGGTAAAAGCACCACCTTAACGCAGGGTGAGTAAGGGGCTGGGACGCAGGAGGCCATGGGGGCCTGCAGTTCTGGGACTCTCCCCTGGCCAGTTTCACCATCAGCCCCGCCCGCCTTCCTCTCCGTCTCCGTCTCCGTCTCTGTCCTCTGTGACACCTGCTCACAGCCTCCTGGGGTCCTGGCACTCTCTCTGTGCAGTGGCTGCAAACGTCCTCAGGGCTATGCTGTCCGCTGGCGCTGTTGCCCAGCCCACCCCACCCCATCCGCACCTCCTGTAGATGCCTGCAGCCCATCCCTGCAGCATCCCACTCAGCTCAGTCTGGCAGTGACACCTGGCGGCTCACAGTGGCCTGGCTTTGCTGTGGTCGGGCCTCCTTTTCTCCGCTGGTGTTTTGTGGTTTCTGCCTGTTGCTTTGTTTGACAACGTTGCATTGTTGCTGTGGCACTGTGTCGCCACGTACTGGAGATGGCGCCCTGTGCCCCATATCTCCCAGTGGTGTCCCAGTGACAGCACCCTGTGCCCCTTCCGCCCCCCAGGTTGTGTCCAGGTGACAACGCCCTATGCCCTGTCTGCTCCCCCGGCTGGTGTCCTGATGACAGCACCCTGTGCCCCGTCTCCCACCACCCCCCCGCTGGTGTCCCAGTGATGGTGCCCTGTGCCCCGTCCCCCCAGATGGTGTTCTGGTGACGATGCCCTGTGTCCTGAGGGCTCTGGTGCCTCCTGGGCTCGGAGCTCTTCCTGGGGCCTCCCTGGACCACACAGTCCTATTTTATGGGCTCACATGTTTTTGGGAACAGGGAGCTAGGTTTTTTCTAGGCACCTGGGGGTAGCCCACCAGGGGTTAGCCCCCTGCGTGGACATGGCCAGGTTGGGCAGGATGTGGGTGTAGGGCTTGTGAGGCCAACCCTGTGCCAGCCGGGAGGCCCAGGGCACGGGGATGGCCAGGCTACCCAGCGAGCTGTCGGCTGTGCCGGGACAGACCCCAGGCTCCCGGCAGTCCTGCTTTGATGCATGGCTCTGTCTCCCCACCTGGGGGCAGCCGAGGTCCCCTTCCCCACTTTACCATGGGAGACTGGCCGTCCGTGCCATCTGGGGGTGCCTAGAAAAAAGCTAGAGGTTCCCGCGGCTTTATTGAGCTGGGCTGAGAACACACTGGGCTGCAAAGGGTTTTTCCAGATCCTTCCCTTCAACTGAGTTCTCATGGTTAAAGCCACACCCTGAGCCCTGCTGAACAGGACCCAGGAGCCAAGAAAGCCTGCAGACGAGCAGCCGCGGTTCAGGTGTTCCCCTTGCACAGGCGGACAGAGGATCAGAGTCCATGGGGCTCACCCTGCCATGTCCCCACCCATTTGGCAGAAGGGGAAGTTGAGGCCCAGAGGCAGGGAGAGACTCCCCCAGGGACACAGCACAGGAGACCCAGCTGGGAGCCCCTTCCCCTGACCCCCTGCATGGTGCTCCTGATGCCCACAGGCCAGCTGGCTGTGGGGGTGTCTGAGGGTGGAGTGGCTGTGGGAAGATGGCAGGGGGAGGCACAGCCCTCCCTGCAGACACCCCATTCCCAGCACTCCCTCCTTATACCCAGACCCCTTGCCTCCCACCCAGACAGGAGCGCCAGCCCCCAGGAAGGCCAGGAGGATGGGCCGGCAGGATGGAGAGCGAATCTGAAGCCCGTGGACAGGAGAAGCCCAGCTGAGAGGTTAGAGATGGGTGGGGCTGGCCCAGGGCCTGGTACACCGTAGGTGCTTAATAAATGCAGTGAGTATGTAATCAACGATTGACATGCCCATCCAGGGATGGTCGCACCTCCCTGTGAGTAGCAGAGGCCAAGTCACCCCACCTGAGGGACATGGGGGCCGCTCTCCCTGGTTTGGGGACAGTGTTCCTGTGTGCCTCACCTGGGCACGGCAGCCCCCATGTGGGTTCACGCACCACGCCTGCAGCTGGGGTGGAGTCTCTCTGTGTGTGGGTCCCGTGGGGGCCCAGAGCTCATGCCTGGAGTCTGGTTCGCACCACAGCAGGTAGTGGTGCACACACCTGTGTCTGTGGGAGGGTCCCAGCAGATGTAGTCGGTGGGCTGGGAGGTGGTATTTGCTCAGAAGGCCACCTGCTCCCTCGAGCTGCTCTACACATGGCCTGGGAGCCCCTCCAGGTGGGCCAGGCCTGGGGCTGGTAGCTCGGGTTCCGACCTCATGCCTTCTGCCCAGGACTCTGAAGCCCAAGGAACCACAGGCCCTGGCAGAGCTGAGGGCGGGGGAGGCCCCCGGGAAGGTCTCAGGCAGCTTTGCGGGGAGTGTCCACATCACCCTGACCCCCGTGAGACCTGAGAGGATGCTGCGCCCAGCCAGCCCAGGACCCAGCCTCCCAGGTACTGCTGGACGGGACCCAGGGGCCCCCAGGTGCCTAGCTGGCCATCCCCCTTGGGTGGGGCCCCGGGACTGGACCTGTAGTGCCACCTCCTGGGGTGTGTGGGAAGGGGCTGTGGTCAGCCAGAGGTGCTGGTGGTCCTGGGCAGGCTTGTGTGCATGTGTGTGCAACTGTGTTCGTGTGATGCATGTGTCTGTGTTCATGTGTGATACATGTGTCCGTGCGTGCACCTGTGTTGATGTGTGATGCATGTGTGTATGTGTGATGATGTGCACGTCTGTTCATGTGTGTGATGCATATGTCAGTGCGTGCACCTGTGTTGTGTGTGATGCATGTGTGCATGTGTGATGCATGTGCATGTCTGTTCATGTGTGTGATGCATGTGTGTTCGTGTGTGCACCCATGTTCATGTGTGTGATGCATGTGTGTGCACACATCTCTCTGTGTATTCCCAGCACTCACAGGTGCCCTAGATCCATATCCAGCTCTCGTGCCACTTCCTGTGTGACCCTGAGCAGCCAGCATCCCCCTGGGTTAGCCCCCTGGGGAGACATGGCTAGGTTGGGCAGGACGTGGGTGTAGGCCTTGTGGGGAGCGGCTGCGGGCCAGTCGGGAGGCCCAGGGCACAGGGATGATTGGGCTACCCAGCAAGCTGTTGGCTGTGCCGGGACAGACCCCAGGCTCCCAGTGGCCCTGCTCTGACACGTGGCTCTGTCTCCCCACCTGGGGGCAGCCAGGTCCCCCTCCCCACCCCGCCGCAGGAGACTGGCCATCCCTGCCAGCCTTGACGTTTCTGACAACTGGCTTCGTCCGGAGCCCCCTGAACAGGAAGCCCGAGCGCAGAGCTGGAAGGAGGAGGAGAAGAAACCTCACCTTCAGGGCAAACCAGGTCAGCCCCAGAGACACTACTGCTGTTTGGAGTGTAGGTGAAGGGAGCCTTCCTCTGAGGAGGTAATGCCTGCTGGGGCTTTGGAGGATGCATAGGAGCTCACAGGGCCTAGAATGGAGGGATAGCCTGGAGGAAGGACCCAGCCCTGTGTCCTAGGCCCTCCCTCGTGAATAGAGACCCTAGCTGTCTCAGAGCACCTTGTCACAGACTCCTGATGATCATGGAATGTCTGCTCCTGGCAGCTTGAGGGACTGGGGTGGTTGGGTGTTGCTGACCCGGAGGAGGGCAGGGTGCAAGGTGGGGCCGGGCCTGGAGGCCACTCAGATGTCGGTGGGGCTGGGGCAGGGCAGCCCAGTGGGTGTGCGGGTCATTAAGGAGGCAGGGCTGAGGCCAGCTGTGCTGAGGTCAGGACCCTTCCAAGCTGTGTCCTGGTCGCTTAGGGCCTGGTGGCCGAGGCCCCGGAGGCTCACCCTGCCCCTTTTCCAGGGAGACCCTTGTCCCCGGCCAATGTCCCTGCTCCACCTGGCGAGACAGTGACCTCCCCAGTCAGGGTGAGTAGCGGTGGGGAGCCGGGCAGGGGCCCAGCCCTCCGGCATCCTCACCGCCCCTCCATCCCCAGCTGCACCCCGACTACCTCTCCCCGGAGGAGATACAGAGGCAGCTGCAGGACATCGAGAGGCGGCTGGATGCCCTGGAGCTCCGCGGCGTGGAGCTGGAGAAGCGGCTGCGGGCAGCCGAGGGAGGTGAGCGCTTCGGCCTGGTCCTGGGCCAGCCCGACTCCCACAGACACCCTCAGTCCTGGGGCTAGGGGCCGTGAACCCTGGTGGGCCCCCCTGCCCCAGCTGGCTCCTCTCCCCAGATGATGCTGAGGACGGCCTCATGGTGGACTGGTTCTGGCTTATTCACGAGAAGCAGCTTCTGCTGAGACAGGAGTCAGAGCTGATGTACAAGTGAGAGCCCAGCCGCGTGCCCCTCCTCGAAGGCCAGGACCTCGTTGCAGGCTGGGCAGGCCAGGCCGGGGACAGGAGCGCAGAGTCAGGCCTCATATGCGTGTCTCTGCAGCAGGTCCAGGCCCTTGTTGCTGTCTGGGTGGGCCAGGTGGGGGACGGGTGGTGAGTCAGGCCTCAGACGCGTGTCTGTGTGGCAGGTCCAGGCCCTTGTGCAGGCTGGGTGGGCCAGGTGGGGGACAGGAGCGGCAGAGTCAGGCCTAAGATGCGTGTCTGTG
>NW_012101810.1:895052-904369 GCF_000951045.1 Mandrillus leucophaeus
TCACTCACTCATTCATTCACTCATTCACTCATTCACTCATTCACTCATACACTCATTCATTCATTCACTCATTCACTCATTCATTCACTCATTCATTCTGCTCCAGGTGTCCCCAAGACCACACCTTCCTCCTCCAAAAGAGCAGCCTGGCGCTTGGGTGGCAGGGCCATTGTGTCCTGTGGGGTCATGGCAGTGGCAGCGGGGCGGGGGGGCTCCTGCTGACAGAGCCGTCCCCGCAGAGGCTCTGAAGTCCCCACAGGAGCGGCAGCGGGAGCAGGAGCTTCTGGAGCGGTACGTGAGCACCGTGAATGACCGCAGTGATATCGTGGACTCACTGGACGAGGACCGGCTCCGGTGAGGGTCAGGCGCCAGGGTCCCCTCCCAGCCAGGCCAGGACTGGTCACCTGGTCCATGCTCCCAGCCCTCAGGGTCAGCCGGCCCTGTAGAACTTTCTGTCCAGGCGGTTATCATCTGTGCTGACTGGTACAGCAGCCAGGGGCCACATGTGGCCATTGGGAACTTTTCAAAGTCCTTTTTTTTTTTTTTGACGTGGACTCTTGCTCTGTCTCCCAGGCTGGAGTGTAGTGGTACGATCTTGACTTACTGCAACCTCCACCTTCCAGGTTCGAATGATTCTCTTGCCTCGGCTTCTCAAGTAGCTGGGATTACAGGCCCACACCACCATGCCCGGCTAATTTTTTTTGTTTTTGGTTTTTTGAGACGGAGTTTTGCTCCTGTTGCCCAGGCTGGAGTGTAGTGGTGTGATCTCGGCTCAGTGCAACCTCCATCTGCCGAGTTCAAGCGATTCTCCTGCCTCCGCCTCCCGAGTAGCTGAGGTTATAGGCTCGCACCACCATGCCTGGTTAATTTTTTGTATGGTTTTCACCGTGTTGGCCAGGCTGGTCTCGAACTCCTGACCTCAGGTGATCTGCCTGCCTTGGCCTCCCAAAGTGCTGGAATTACAGGCGTGAGCCACTGTAACTGGCCATAAAGTCTTAGGTTTTTTTTTTTTTTTTTGAGAGGAGTCTCGCTCTTTTGCCCAGGCTGGAGCGCAGGGCGCAATCTCAGCTAACTGCAAGCTCTGCCTCCCAGGTTCACGCCATTCTCCTGCCACAGCCTCTCGAGTAGCTGGGACTACAAGCGCCCGCCACCACGCCCAGCTAATTTTTTTGTATTTTTAGTAGAGACGGGGTTTCACTGTGTTAGCCAGGATGGTCTCGATCTCCTGACCTTGTGATCCACCTGCCTCAGTCTCCCAAAGTGCTGGGATTACAGGCGTGCGCCACTGAGCCCGGCCAAAGCCTTAGTTTTTAACTTGAACTTCCAAGGCCACATGCGTCCCCTGGCTCCTGCACGGACTGTGTGACCATCCCCGACAGCTTTCCTATCTCATCTCATGAGGGGTCCAGCACATGGCACGCAGGGTCGGCAGCTGAAGTCCACCTCTGTGAGACCTTCTGGGAGCGTGAAGGGGCCTTGGCATGGGTTGGCCCAGGCCTCCTGTCCAGGTCACCTGTGTGGTCGGCCGAGGCCTCCTGTCCAGGTCACCTGTGTGATCGGCCCGGGCCTCCTGTACCAAGTCACTTGTGTGGTTGGCCCGGGCCTCCTGTCCAGGTCACTGATGTGGTTGGCCGAGGCCTCCTGTCCAGGTCACTGGTGTGGTTGTCCCAGGGCCCTCCTGTACCAAGTCACCTGTGTGGTTGACCCAGGCCCTCCTGTCCAGGTCCCTGGTGTGGTCGGCCTGGGCCTTCTGTCCAGGTCACTGTTGAGGGGCTGGCCCTGGAGAGGACAGGGACCTGGCATTGTTGGGAGCAAGGTCTCGACGTGAGGCCTGTCAGCAGGAAGGGGCAGGTGGCATGGGTCCAGGTGGAGCTCGGGGCTGGGGTACGGCTGCTGGAGACTCACTGGGGTGAGGCTGGCTGGAGACTGTCCGGTGGCCCCTCCAGAGCACGTTGCTGTTGCTGTTGTCACTCACGGCCACCCTGGTCCCGTTTCAGGGAACAAGAGGAGGATCAGATGCTGCGGGACATGATTGAGAAGCTGGGTGACTGGGCCGGGGATGTTGGGGGCTGGGCTGGCTGGCTGGGTGGGCCGGGCCTCCAGCTTGGGGTGGGGGGCAGGTGTTGGGGCCCCCCTCAGCCTTGGTGACAGGACAGGCAGGTTCACCCTGAGGGTGAGAGCTCCTTCCCGCCACTAAGAGAGCCAGGGGCGGCTGGTGACCATGTGGTCATGGTGGGGACCAGCCCTCAGGGCGCCCAGTCGGGACGGGTTCTCACATGGGAGGGCACAGGGCTTCCTGCGGGCTCGGAGGCCCAGGGCGGACTGTGGCCAGTGGAAGGGAAGGATGTTTCTGGCAGGGGGATTTGTGTGGGCTGCGGCCATGTGGCGATGAGCATGACCTCACTGTCCACCTGTGCCCTAGGCCTCCAGAGGAAGAAGTCCAAGTTCCGCTTATCCAAGATCTGGTCACCAAAAAGCAAAAGCAAAAGCAGCACCTCCCAGTAGCGGCCAGTGGGGCCGTGGGCTTGGCCCGGACCCGGCATTCGGACTTGGACTCAGGAAGGGCCTCCTGTCCCTACAAGGGGCATGTGGACAGCAGGGACCTGCGCTACCGTCTGTGGCCTCAATAAAGAAACGGACCACACGGCCCCGGCCTCCTGCGCGTCCTTGTGTTTGCCTCGGTGCCCCTGGGCGGTCCCGCACCTGCCCGGGGTCTCGGCTGCCTCCCAGTTCTGCCTGCAGCACGGACGTGCTCTGTGGCCTCGGGCAGGAGCTGACTGTCTCGGGGCCTGGCCCTCGAAGGTGGACCCTCTCACAGTTTCCTGGCACAGATGAGCTGGTGGGAGCCTCAGAGGAGGCGTCAGTGCAGACTGGAGCCTGGGAACTCTTGGGTGCTGGGGTCGCCACGTATCCGTGGCCTGAGAGGTGTGACCTCAGTCTCCCAGGACTGGGGCCTGGGATGGGGGATTATGAGTGGTGGCCCCTGGTCAGGGAGACTTCCTGGTGGCCGGGGCAGGACGTGGTGCACCCCATCCTTTCTGACTCCCACTGAGTGGATGTCATGGGAGGAGCCTTGAGTCAGGAGTGCAGCTTCCCTGCAAGCCTCAGTCTCCCCATCTGTCGGGGAGGGGCCGGCTTCAGCTGCTTGTCGCTGCGCTATTTCAGCTGCTGTGGGAGCCTCTGCAGCGGCCCTAGGGAACCCTCAGCCGTGGCAAAGCACCAGTGCTCTCTACCTGGTGGCTGGTGGGGTCGAGACCCCCACGGGTCCCAGCAGGGCCAGAGCAGGTTCAGAGCCTGGAGCCCCTGCCGTGTGCACATGGGCCCTGGGGAGCTTGTGCTGGGCAGGCCTCTGGCGTTCCGTGGCCTTCACTGTCTGTGCCTTTGAGGGTCTCAGGTCTCCTGGAACGTGAGCTGGGTGTGGGGTGTGGAAGGGAGGGTGGGCTGGGGGGCACGGATGGAGCACCGTCTCTGCAGTCACAGCTCTGCTCCTGGCAGCTGTTTGGCCTCGGGCTAGGGCACTGCCCTCTCTGAGCCTTTGGTGGATATGGGCTGCCTGGGGGCCACGTGAGGACTGGAAGGGCCCACCAGTGTGCCTGGGGCAGGGATGAGGGTAGGGGAGCACAGAGGTGCTCTCTTGCCCTCTGCTGATGGCGAGACCCCTGCTGCCTCCTTCTGTACCCCCTGCTCCCGCCGGCTACTCAGGGCCCCCATGGAGGGACAGGGGCTCCCCCAGGTGAGGCCATGGGTCACCTGCACACAGCAGTGAGTGGGGAGTGGGGCCCGTGCTCTGCCTGGCCCCGAGGCCTCTCTTGGCGTCAGGCCACTGGGATCGAGTGTGTTGGTGGAAACGCCTGTGCCTTCCGAGGACCGGGAGGCGGTGGCCGGCAGCAGGGGGACCCTGGAGCCCCCAGGAGACTTCTGCAGGGGGGTCTCACCTGGGTATCGAGGAGTAGGCGTCCCTCGGCGGATGGGCAGGGTGTGCCCTGTTGAAGGAACAGCACAGGCAATGATCTGTGAGCTTGAAGATGTGTGGTGGGGCGGGGCGGGTGATGGAGGGAGAGGGGCTCCGTCAGGGCCTGGGCTGGCGGCGACTCTCCAGGTGCAGCGACGTGGCCTCGTTCCTCCGGCACCAGGCGCCTCGAGTGGTTCTGAGCAGAAGCCCCAGGGCCTCTGCTGTGTTAGGAGCATGACACTGTGGAGGGCGGTCTGGACCGGGTCCTGGAGCTGAGACTGTGGGTCCCCCTGGGACCTCAGTCCCCTGCTCGCGTCCCAAGGCCGGACCCACGGCAGTGTGGCCTCTTCACCACCAGGGGGAGGCAGAGAGCCACTTAGCGGTGAGGGGCAGCCGGGAACCCGGAATAGCTCCGTTCTCCAGGTAGGGAAAATGAGGCTGGGAGAGGGCTATGGCCTCACGTCACACAGCAAGCGAGGTGGGGCTGGGGCGTGTGGCTGCGTAACATTTTTGAGACCGGAACAGGAAGGGAGTGTTGTCCAGCAAGTCAGGGGCGTGGGCACCTGGGGCTCGGTCCTGCTGTGGACTCACACCCTGGGGTGTCCCACCTCAGGGCCAGGAAGCTTCTGCCCGCACCATCAGCCCCCTGCGTCTGGGAACCTCAGAAGCAGCCTTGGGGTACCAGGTGGGCTCCAGGCTGGGTACACGGTTGGTGCTCAGCAATCAGAGCCCCAGCAACAAGTGGTCAGGTCCCCCAGGCACTAAGCCAGCGCTGTGGGATGTCCTTGCTGTCCCCCAGGGGCCCAGCACCTGCAGACCCCGGTGACATCATGGTGAGACAGGCAGGAATGCAGCCCTGGGGCCATGGGCGTTGGCCAGGCCCTGTGATGTCCGTGGTGCAGGAGGCTGTGAGGATGGGCGTGGGACCCTGGAGCAGCCACTCGGGCACAGGTGGGGCTGGCTGCGCCGCCACCTGATTCCTGCAGAGGCTGCCCCAACCCCAATGTGGAAAGGTTTCAGCCCGGGCCCCACCTACCCTAGATGACGCCCTACAACTTTCAGGGAGGGCAGAGGCACGCAGCTCACCAGTGGCCTGGCTGGACGTCACCCACACCTGCCAGAGGCTCCGGGACATCGTCTCGTGCATGTACACGTGGCAAGCGCTCCGTGCACATCAGTGGCTTTCTCTCTGCAGACGTGGCCAGGAACAGCCAGTCTTCCTGAATAGATATGGGGGTGGGTGGGGCCGCAGAAAAGGGGAGGAACTGTTCCCTGACCCGCACTCCCAGCAGCCCCTGTATCTGTGCTGGTCTCAATACTGCAGCAAGGTCTGGGGAGCAAGGGCTTGAGGAGTGTTCTGGGCTCAGGGACCAGTGTGGTCCTTCTGGTGAGCTCTAGGGTGGGGAGCTGACACTGGCCCCGTGTGGCTGCAGCAGGAGGGACAAGGAGGGAGGCAAGGCTGGGCCAAGCAGGGTCTCCACTGGGATGCTTGGAATTCGGACTTGGACTTGAGTGGCCCCTCCAGGCCGGGCACAGGGGGCCAGCCCAGCCATTACAGGGCACTGGTCTGTGGGAGGGTGGGGGCAGCTGTTCACCCTTTGGGAAACCAGGACAGGCTTGGGCTGCTTCCCAGGAGTTCCTCCAGCGTCACCCCCTGTCATCCTCGCCCCCTCCGCTCCGGCTTCCCGGCCTTGGCCACAGCCATTTGCATTTGCTGGTCCTGCTGCTGGGACCCCTGCGCTCCACACGGCAGGCATCCTGCTATCTCTGCTTAACTGTGCCCTCTTCAGAGAGGCTCCCTGCCCCCACCCTGATTTATTTATTTCTTTTTAGAGGCAGGGTCTCACTTTGTTGCCCAGACCGGAGTGCAGTGGTGCGATTATGGCTCCCTGCAGCCTTGATCTCCTGGGCTCAAGTGATCCTCCCACTTCAGCCTCCCAAGTAGCTGGGACCCCCGGCCCACACCACAATGCCCAGCTTTTTTTTTTTTCTTTTTTCTTTTTTTGAGACGGAGTCTCGCTCTGTCGCCCAGGCTGGAGTGCAGTGGCACAATCTCAGCTCACTGCAAGCTCCGCCTCCCAGGTTCACGCCATTCTCCTGCCTCAGCCTCCCGAGTAGCTGGGACTACAGGTGCCCGCTGCCACACCCGGCTAATTTTTTTTTTCTATTTCTACTAGAGACGGGGTTTCACCATGTTAGCCAGGATGGTCTCGATCTCCCAACCTTGTGATCCGCCCACCTCGACCTCCCAAAGTGCTGGGATTACAGCTGTGAGCCACCGCGCCCGGCCACGCCTAGCTAATTAAAATTTTTTTTTTGTAGAAACAGGGTTTTGCCATGTTGCCCAGGCTGGTGTTGAACTCCTGGCCTCAAGCAATCCTCCTGCCTTGGCGTCCCAAAGTGCTGGGATGACAGGCTTGAGCACACGGCCACCCTGGTTTATTTCCAACACTCGGAACTCACCTATGTTTAGACGCTTGTTTGGGCTTCCTCTCTGTGATGGATCCTCCGGAGGTCCGGGCTCCTCCATCTTTCTGCCACACCATTCTCAGCGCCTAGAACAGTACCTGGCACACAGCAGGAACCTGCTGAGGATTTGTTGAATGAATGAATGACACCAGGGCTCAAGGCCACTCCAGGACTCAGTCTTCTCACCTGTCAAGGGGGCTAGCACCCGGTCCAGAGTTGGTAGCTGGTCCACTGGTCCAGGGAGACAGACCTGCCTGAACCTGACTGGTTTTTTACTTGTGGGACCCCAGGGGCTGCCCCTGCCCTGCCCGGGGTGGAAGGATTAAATTAGGTCTCGTGAGTGGTGGAGCCACTGCCAGCGGGCACACACCAGGTACCTCCTGCCCTACCCGGACTGGCTGAGCAGGGGAGGGACAGGGAGGAACTCGGGAAGAGGGCACAATGTCTCTTGGGGGGTTTTCTGGGCATCTCAGAACAGGGGGCCGCCCTGTTCCCTGGGGCCCAGAGAGGGAGCCCAGCCCTGGCCCCGAGTGATGAGGACAGCCCGGCCAGGCCTAAAGACCAACCCCCACCCCGACCTGTGTAGGCTGTGGGGTCCCGGTCCGGGCCTGGGAAAATGTCATAGCTGGGTTGCCCAGCAGGGAGTGGGGGACTGACACGCAGAGCAGACCCCAGTCACTTCCATGGCAGGGCCCCCTCACCCCTACAGGCCCGTCTGCCCTGCCCAGGCCTCCTCCTCCAGCCCCGCCCCTGATGCACAGGAACTGGCTTGGCTCTTCCCACAGACAGCACCTGAGCTACCCCCAGACCCCTTTTCAGAGTAGGGCGTTGAGGCCAGAGAGGGGAGGGGCCTTCCCAGGGCGGGCCCAGCTTGGGCTGGGGACAGGGGGGCTACTCCTGGCTGGGGCAAGAGTTGGAGGGGTCTCCGATGGGGGCATGGTCACGCCCTGTACCATGAAGCCCCTCACAGAAACTAGGGAGTCGTGGGCAACACTCTGTTCCTGTGACGGGGGAAACTGAGTCACAGAGTGCCCAGGGCCCCACAGCAGGAGTAGGCAGGGGTTGGTTTTTGTGCCTCGGCCTTTATCTGGGAGGAGGCAGGGAGCAGAGCTCAGACTCCCGCAGTGAGGGCCCCCCATGTGACTCTGCTGCACGGCCCCAGTTGGGGGCTCCCTAGGGGAGGGCCTCTGGGAAGCCCACAGTTACCCCCGAGGTAGCAATGTCTGTGGCCTGCACCTCCGCAGCCTGGCCTCCTTCCAACCTCGGGCGGCCACTGTGAGGGTGTCCGGGAAGCAGGAGCTTTTCCTGGGTCTCCTCTTGGCTTCTTCCTGCCCCTCCACGTCCCTCCAGGGCCTCGTGGGGACCCCAGGGCCAGACATGCCCTGCTTCTTGGGTGAATCACGGAGAAGGGGCCTCCTCTGGAGCCCAAGACGCAGAGGGGTGAGGGGGCCTCATCTGGAGCCCAAGATGCAGGGGGCTGAAGAGGCCTCCCCTGGGGCCCAAGACGAAGGGGGCTGAAGAGGCCTCCTCTGGGGCCCAAGACACAGGGGGCTGATGACTCATGCAGGCTTGCTCACCAGCGGCCATTCCCTGTCAGACCCACCCTCACCTTTGTGGGGCCCGGGTGAGAGTTGAGCCCGAAGCTCCCCCAACTTCTCCCTGGACGCCCTGTGTAGCTTTGGGAGGGAGGAGCCTCCCACCTCCACGCCAGGGCTGGGAAGGCCTCAGGAGGACTCAAAGGGAGTTTCAGGGGTGTGTGCTCAGGGAATTCTGGGGTCCTGGGTGCTGGGGCATCAGGTGGGAGGTGGACGTGAGCTCTGGGTGGCCTCCTCGGCCCTGCATACCCTGCCAGGAGGGGCACACCCAGATCATGCATCCAGGCCCCGCTCCTGTCTGCAGACCTCATGCTGGGGGAGCCTCCCTCACCCTGAAGCTGCTTTGGCTCCTACTGGTCTGGAGTTGGGACTCCCAGGGCCCTGCTCCCCGGGGACCCTCCCGGCAGAGGCCTTTGACCAGCTGGCTGTGACGGGTCCTGACACCCCATCTGTCTGTGGGTCCACCTAGGTGTTGCCCCCGGGCCGGCCTGCCCTGACGATCACAGCCCTGCCGTCTCAGGTCACAGTTTTGGATTCTGCGCTAACAAGGTCTCCCAGGTGGGCCGGAAACACTGATGAAGACGGATAGAAAAAACAGCAGCCCACTGGATTATTAATAAAGATAATCACACACACACCTTCGTCGGCAGCCGGCCTGACACTTTATAAAGCACGTTAGGATGTAATCCAATTGAAACTGCAATATCGAGAACATCTTATCTTATCACAAATTGAAATTATATCATATTCCTGTTTTCTTAAATTAAAAAGCTAAAACCTTTTCGTTTGCTCTCACACAGTTGTGTAAAACTTAATCAGGGGTTTTAACAACATTATATTTCCATATGGGCCATTTCTAGTCTTGACTTATGGGGGAGAACTTTCCGGAAAAGGGGCAATTGGCTTTGTGAGCAGGAGCAGCAGGCCTGGGGCCGGTGCCGGACAAGATGGACTTGGCCTCGTCTGCACACAGGCGGTGGCTGGGATCAGGGTCCGAGGATATACCAGGGACGGTGGAGGGATTTCAGCGGATGCATGTTCCCATTTTAAGAATTGCCACCTTAGGCTGGGCACGGTGGCTCACGCCTGTAATCCCAGCACTTTGGGAGGCCGAGGCAGGCGGATCACGAGGTCAGGAGATCAAGACCATCCTGGCCAACACGGTGAAACTCTGTCTCTAGTAAAAATACAAAAAATTAGCCGGTAGTGGTGGCGGGCGCCTGTAGTCCCAGCTACTCAGGAGGTTGAGGCAGGAGAATGGCATGAACCCGGGAGGCAGAGCTTGCAGTGAGCCGAGATGG
>NW_012101810.1:905654-907857 GCF_000951045.1 Mandrillus leucophaeus
TTTTTTTTTTTTTTTTTTAAATAATTGGGGTCTTGCTATGTTGCCCAAGCTGGTCTCAAACTCCTGGGCTCAAGTGATCTTCCTGCCTCAGCCTCCCAAGTAGCTGAGGCTGCACGCGTGAGTCACCACACCTGGCTCTTGCTTCATTCTTTTTACTTTTTTTTTTTTTAAATGCAGCTACTAGAAAATTGAAAATGACAGGTGTGGCCCACTCACTGTGGCTCGGGTTCCGTTTCTATGGACAGGGCTGTTCTGGCACACTGCAGGGTCTCCTGAGATCCTGCTCACCATTTTTGGGGTGTCTGCTATCATGGTAGCTCCTCCCTCTGTCCCTGTCCTGTTTTCTCCCACACGATTTCCTGGGTCTGAGCGTTCCCCTCCACTGGCCCCTGACTCCAGGACTCTCCTGTCTCCCCAACCTCCCCTCCCCACCCAAGTGAGTTCGGTGTTTTGGCGGCCCCTGCAGAAGCCCTCTGGGGTTTCCTGTTATAATCCAGGCTAAGTCCAGCTTCACAGCAGGACCCCATGCCCCCAGGACCCCGTACCCCTGGAACCCCATCCCCCCAGAACCCCATCCCCCCAGGCCCACACACCCCCCATGGGTTGAAACTAGTGGGTACTGGTCGCAGGGAGATTTTATCCTGTGGACGCTGCCCACGGTCACATCACTGAAGGTCCAGGTGGGCAGCCTCGGCCTGCCGTCGGCGATCTCCCGGAAATGTCTGTTCATCCTTTCATCCCTCATTCCATCCTTTTTGTTCTCGAGGTGGAGTCTCGCTCTGTCGCCCAGGCTGGAGCGCAGTGGCACGATCTTGGCTCACCGCAGCCTCCGCCTCCCGAGTTCAAGCGATTCTCCTGCCTCAGCCACCGGAGTAGCTGGGATTACAGGTGTGCACCACCACGCCCGGCTAACTTTTGTATTTTTAGTAGAGATGGGGTTTCACCATGTTGGTCAGGCTGGTCTCAAGCCCCTGACCTCAGGCGATCCACCTACCTCGGCCTCCCAAAGTGCTGGGATTACAGGCATGAGCCACTGCGCCCGGCCCCTTTGTTCCATTCCTTTAATTGAGCCTCTCCTCCATGCCAGGCCACCCGCTGGTACTGCAGCCCCACGCCAGCAAGAGACCCACCAGCTCCTGTCCTCGACGACACTGGTGGAGGCATAAAGAGGATGGCAGTCCTGGGGGATGGGGCTCTGCAGGGACGTGGGGCCCTGGGGAGGGTGCGGAGGGGAGGGAGAGGCAGCCTGGTGGGAGGGCTGTGGCTGAGCCAGGCAGGGGATCCGAGGCCAGGGAGGGTTGCAAGTTCTGGCCGAGCATGGACTCCGTCCGAGTGGAGAGGCTGGGAGAGGTCAGAGGGGCAGGACGGTGGGGTGGGGCCCAGAGAGCATTAGGTGGAGAGACATGGGACCAGGGTGGTCTTCTATGCCAGCTCTGGCCGTGAGTGTGAAGGTCCAGGGGGCAGAAACCAAGGACACATGACCCCCTCACTGACATGGAGGGTCCATCAGATGTGGCCTGCTCTATGCTCATTGGCCAGAATATAGTCACCTGGCCAGGCAAGGCTGCAAGGTATCTATTATCATTGGCCAGAATGTGGTCACATGGCCATGCTGGGAAGCAAAGGCTCTATCTTCATTGGTCAGAATGTAGTCACATGGCCAGGCTGGGCTGCAAGGGATGCTGGGGAATGTAGTTCTCTCTGGGGCTTGCCGTGGAGGCTAAAAGGGGAGGTAGGGAATAGATATTGGGGATGCATGAGCGATGTCTGGCTGCAGTGACAAAGTACCGCAAATGGGGGGCTTCAAGGAACAGTTAGACTTCTAGAGGCCAGAGTCTGAGATCGAGATGTGGGCAGGAGGCCAGGTGTGGGGGCTCAAGGCTGTCATTCCAGCACTTTGGGAGGCCAAGGCAAGAGGATCGCTTGAGCCCAGGAGTTTGAGACCAGCCTGGGCAAAATAATGAGACCCCATTTCTAAAAAAAAAATTTTAAAATTAGGCCAAGTGTGGTGGCTCATGCCTGTAATCTCAGCACTTTGGGAGACCAAGGCAGGTGGATCACCTGAGGTCAGAGGTTTGAGACCAGCCTGGCCAACATGGCAGAACCCTGTCTCTACGAAAAATACAAAAATTAGCCAAGCATGCTGGTGCACACCTATAATCCCAGCTATTTGGAGACTGAGCCGGGAAAATCGCTTGAACCC
>NW_012101810.1:910721-911302 GCF_000951045.1 Mandrillus leucophaeus
TTTTAGTAGAGATGGGGTTTCACCATGTTGGTCAGGCTGGTCTCAAACTCCTGACCTCAGGTGATCTGCCCGCCTCAGCCTCCCAAAATGCTGGGATGACAGGCGTGAGCCACTGCGCCCGGGCGCCTTAAATATTTAAGAGGGAGGAGGATGCAGTCACACAAGTCACAGCAAGTTGAAAGCCGAGGAGAGCAGAGGAGGCAGGCCTGGGGACACAGTCCCAGGAAACCACCCTCGGGGCTGGGGGCATGGAGGCTGGGTCTGAGGCTAAGTGGCCTGGAGGCCCAGAGGACGGGGACTCGGACTGCAGGGGCGGGCTTGGAAGCAAAGACTTTCTGCTTCAGTTTTGCACTTCAACAAGGCCCTTTCCCTGGTAGCCGAAAGCAGCTGCTGGGGCTTTCGAGGTCCCTGAGATGAAAAGAAGCCGTCAGGCTACCAATTACAAAAATGTGGCCGGGCGTGGTGGCTCAAGCCTGTAATCCCAATGCTTTGGGAGGCCGAGACGGGTGGATCACGAGGTCAGGAGATCGAGACCATCCTGGCTAACACGGTGAAACCCCGTCTCTACTAAAAAATACAAA
>NW_012101810.1:914213-922625 GCF_000951045.1 Mandrillus leucophaeus
AAAAAAGATTAGCCAGGCATGGTGGCATGCACTTGTATTCTCAGCTACTCAGGAAGCTGAGAGGGGAGGATTGCTAGAGCCTGGGAGTTTGAGGCTGCAGTGAGTCACGATCGTGCCACTGCACTCCAGCCTGGGTGACAGAGCAAGATCCTGTCTCAAAAACAAACAAACAATAGATGTGGGCCTTGCTCCTTCCAGAGGCTCTAGAGAAGGATCCTCCCTGCCTCTTACAGCTCCTGGTGGCTCCAGGTGTCCCTGACTCATGGCACCATCACTGCAGTCTCTGCCTCTGTCACCATCACCTGGCCTCTTTCTCTGTGTTTTTGTGCCTAAGCTTCTCTTTTCTTCTAAAGACACCAGTCATTGGATTAGAGCCCACCTTAAATCCAAGATGAACTCATCTCAAGAGCCTTAACTAATCACGTCTGCAAGCACCCTACCTACAAATAAGGTCACATCCTGAGGTTCCAGGTAGACATGAAGTTTTGGGGGACATATTCAACCTACTACATATGGGATAATAATCCTCTTTGTTTAAACTTTCTCAGGTTTTCTGATATTTGTAGATGAGCACATCCTAACGGATATGGAATTTGGTTCCAGGAGTGGGGTGTTAAAGTCACAGAACCTAAGATGAGGAATTGTCTGAGTGAAGGGCACAGGGCACCGGGCAGTGAGGGCCCCACCATCTTGGCTGGGAATTTGGCTGTCACTGTGATGGACTCATGTACAATTACATACAGCTGTTACCTATGGTACTTTGGGTCCCAGACTTCATATTCATCAAGGCTGAGGAAGCAGCAAAAACATATTCAGCATACTGATATCATTGTGATATCATTGACTACTTCCTGTGGCTTTCAGTAAGATATTATTATTATTATTGAGACAGAGTCTTGCTCTGTCACCCAGACCAGAGTGCAGTGGTGTGATCTCGGCTCACTGCAACCTCTGCCTCCTGGGTTCAAGTGATTCTCCTGCCTCAGTCTCCCAAGTAGGTGGGATTTACAGGTGTGGCACCACCATGCCATGCTAACATTTTGTATTTTTAGTAAAGATGGGGTCGTGCCATATTGGTCAGGCTGGTCTCGAACCCCTGACCTCAAGTGATCTGCCTGCCTTGGCCTCCCAAAGTGCTGAGATTAAAAGCATGAGCCACTGTGCCTGGCCAGTAAGGTCTTATAAGAGATAGTTGCCGGATGCGGTGGCTCATGCCTGTAATCCCAGCACTTTGGGAGGCCGAGGCAGGTAGATCACGAGGAGAGAAGTTTGAGAGCAGCCTGACCAACATGGTGAAACCCCGTCTCTAGGCCGGGCGCGGTGGCTCACGCCTGTAATCCCAGCACTTTGGGAGGCTGAGGCGGGCAGATCTCGAGGTCAGGAGATCGAGACCATCCTGACTAACATGGTGAAGCCCCGTCTCTACTAAAAATACAAAATTAGCCGGGCGGGGCGGCGGGTGCCTGTAATACCAGCTACTCAGGAGACTGAGGCAGGAGAATCGCTTGAACCCAGGAGGCGGAGGTTGCAGTGAGCCAAGATCATGCCACTACACTCCAGCCTGGGCGACAGAGTGAGACTTCATCTCAGAAAAAAAAAACAAGAGAGAGAGAGAGAGAGTTGAGTTTGGGTTGAAAGTATCCAATCTGAAAGCTCAAGGCAGGAATTAGGGATTTGCTAAGGGAACCCTTCTTTCTGGCTTCAGGGAACCCTTCTTTCTGAAGCCAGACACCTGACTGAATAAGGGTTCCATGAGGCAGTGATTTGCTGTGGTGAGAAAGGCAGTTCGTGTGGTCCAAGCTACAGCTGGTACTAGCAGAGGAAAGAAAATCAAGGCTTAGCAGAAGAAAGTCTCGGGATTCTAGGTCCCCTGGAAACCTCTTGTTGAGAAAATAGTATGATTATGTGGAAGACACGGCCCCCAGCTTTGCTGGATGCCATCTGGTATTTGGGGTGCCATGGTGGTACTCGGGACTCACAGTGCCACAGCAGCCAGTTTGGGACCATGAGGGATGGTAAGGCCGCCAAGCAGAGATGAGCTGGACAGAACCAGGGAAGGCTCCTGGGTCTTTGCTGACCTCCTGTTGGTGTCACTGAGCCCTGAATTAGCAAATCTAGGACCTTCTTACATGTAGATTTCTTGTTGGGAAGGATAATAAATCCAGCATTGTGTAAGCCTCTTTGACTTGAATTTCCTGAGAGCCAAGTCAACACCCTAGTGGTTTCCATTGACGTCCTTCAACTTCCCACACCATCTACGCTGGGGCCTGGGGGTTGTCCAGTCCAGTCCCGTCCACTCCCTTGAAGCCAGCGGCGACGCTGAGACCCAGGAAGCAGAGTTGCCGTCCCATCCCCGACCAGGGCAGAGCCACTGGCCCAGCCTCCTGCGTCCTCCTGCATTGCAGCCCTCCCCGGGTCTGCAGGGGGTCTGGGGCCACTTCCCTGTTGTGGGACCTTTGCAGGACCCTGTTTTCAACGGAAATGAGGACAACAGTGACAATGATACGCCTCCCCAGGCGTGTCCCCTTCTTCTGACCTTGGGTCTGCCAGCCCCCAGGAGGGTGGGCGGGATGGGGCTGGGGAAGGTGGGCTTGACGGCTTCTCCACATGCTGCTCCTGCCCCCTCTTCCCCCTCACTCCCACCTCAATATGTCTCTCCGTCCCTCTCTCTCTCTGTCTCTCCGTCTCCCTCTCTCCCTCCCTCTCTCTTTCTGTCCCTCCCTGTCTCTCCCTCCCTTTCTGTCTCTCCCTCTATCTCTGTCTCTCCCTCTCTCTCTGTCTCTCTCTCCCTCTCTGTCTCTCTTTCCCTCCCTCTCTCTGTCTCTCCATCCCTCTCTCTCTCCCCCTCTGTCTCTCCCTCCCTGTCTCTCCCTCCATCTCTCTGTCTCTGTCTCTCTCTCCCTCTCTCTGTCTCCCTCTCCCTCTCTCTCTGTCTCTCTCTCCCTCTTCCTCTCTCTCTGTCTCTCTCTCCCTCTTCCTCTCTCTCTGTCTCTCTCTCCCTCCCTCTCTGTCTCTGTCTCTCCCTCCCTTTCTGTTTCTCCATCTGTCTCTCCCTCTCTCTATGTCTCTCTCTCCTTCCCACGCTCTGTCTCTCCATCCCTCTCTCTCTCCCTCTCTCTCTTTCTCTTTCTTCCTCTCCCTCTCTCTCTCTCTCACCCTCCCTCTCTGTCTCTCCCTCCATCTTTCTGTCTCTATATCTCCCTCCATCTCTCTGTCTCTGTCTCTCCCTCCCTCTCTGTGTCTCCCCCTCCCTCTCTCTGTCTCTCCCTCCCTCTCTCTCCCTCCCTCTCTGTCTCTCCCTCCATCTTTCTGTCTCTGTCTCTCCCTCCATCTCTCTGTCTCTGTCTCTCCCTCCCTCTCTGTGTCTCCCCCTCCCTCTCTCTCTCTCTCCCTCTCTCTCTCTGTCTCTCTCTCCCTCTCTCTCTGTCTCTGTCTGTTTCTCTCTCCCCCTCTCTCTGTTCCTCTCCCCTCTACCCACCCTTCTCTCTCCCTCCCTGTTACTCCCACAATTTCCCTGTCATTCTCTGCAATGTGGGCTCATCCATTCTGCTTCCAGCAGGCTTAGAAAGTTCTGCTTCTTATCTGACCACTGCAGAAGGCTGAGATGCCGCCAGGTGCCACTTTGCATCTTGGGCTTGGATGCAGGGGCTGGGGGCGCCCCCTCCTCCTCGGCGTAGGCTGACCTGGGTGTGCCTCCGGCCAGAGTGCTCAGCAGAGCTCAGAAGGCCCCAGAAGCCACGGAGGGGCTGTCATTGCTTGGAGCGGGTGAGGCCAGACCAGAGCAGCCAGCAGCGCTTGGCGAGGCTCCAGGCAGCAGCCAGGTAGCCGGCTGCGCTCCTCCCTCCCCTGGAAGTGGGGGGCCCCCGGGGGACCCCTGTGTCATATGACCCATCAGCTGACAAAACAGGATGACTCAGCCAGCAGCTGTCGGCCCCCTGAAATAATGACAAAAACAATTAGCAATCCAAGCAGTAGCCTTTCCTTAATTATCTCCTCCGAGTTTAATTAACTAGCTAAATTATCAGCAGTAATGTAGGCATTAATTATGTCAAATTACAGTGTAAAACTCACAAAGTGTGGAAAATGTCAATTCAGCTTGGCTCACCTGCCAAGCGGGGGTGGTGAGTGTGTGCACGTACCTGTGTGGGTACCTGTTTGTGCCTCGGGGCCAGCGGGGCCACCAGGGCCAGGGTGTCAGGGCAGGGGCCAGCGTCTGCAGGGCTGGACGGAGGGAAGACACCGGGGACAGGGCGGGTGGGACCCTGGGGACACTGGTGGGGGTGATGGGGAAGCTTTGGCTCAGACTGAGGGAGGGAAGGGAGTCTGTTCCGGGACCAGATGGCCAAGATGCTGAATTATTAAATTATGAATATTAATACAAATCAGACACAAAAGAGGTAATAATTTTGCTGCCCTACAGAAATAATTAACATAATTTTGATAAATTACATGATAAGAGAATCTCAAAATTGAGGTAGATTTATCTTAATTAATATCTTGGACCAGTTCCGAAAGGTAAATTGTTCCTTGGGGGTTGGAGCAGGGTGAGGCTGGGATGGGATTCGGCCCCTGGCCAGGGCCCTGGTCTCTTTCTGTCACAGAGGCTGGGGTGGGGGGACAGGGTGGGAAGAGTGAGGATCCAGTCTGACTCAGCTGCACAGGAGCATCTTAGGTAAGGGGTGGCCCTCTCTGAGCCTCACTTCCCCTTTCTGGGAGCCTGGGTGGGCAGCCCAGCTGGCCTCACAGGGCCTTCAGCGGGGACTGGCTGGGCGCTGTGGCTTTGGCCAAGCTCTGCCACCCAAATGCTCTGGCTGAGCCCAGGGACACTTGCCCTCGGGCTGAACCACACACCTGCCTATTTACCTGCGCACACCTGGCCAGGGAGACTGCGGACCCAAGAGCTCGTCCCAGCAGCTCGTCCCGTTTCTGAAGGGTCTGGGCCAGGCCTCGTCCTCTCCGAGCCTCAGTTTCCCTTTGGTACAATGAGAGTTGGGCTGCACAGATGCTGAAGACCGTTGGCCACCTCCTCAGGTCTCACTCCATGCCACTCCCATCCCTCTGCAGGGTCAGCCAGTCTCATGGTGTGGGGGGTATTTAGCAAACCTCCAAAGATGGGGAACCAGCTTTGTGCAGGGGTACTAGGGCACCCAGAACCCCGCCAGTCCTCAGACTCTAGCAGCCTGGCCTCCCGTGTCCTGGGACTATGGGCAGCCCCTCAGGAGCTTGTCACCCAGAGGCCAGGGCTGTGTCAGAGCACGGGGCACCCGTGTGGCTTTAAGGCCTGGGATCTGCCCACCGGCCCTCGGGGTGCCCTGCCCTTCACTTACTCCGGCCTCTGCAGGTTTCAGACAGCCTGGGCACACCCCACCTGCTGGCCCTGCTATCCACAATGTTCTGTCCTGGAGTGGTCGCCCCCGACCTCCCCAAGTCTTTGGTGGGCCTCCCTGACCACCCCCGACGAGGGCAGGGACTTGATCTGTCCGCTCACTGCTGTATACCTGTATACTGCTCAGCAGTGTCACTGAATTGGTTTGTTGATGAATACAGTGTTTTTGTGTGAGATGTCCATTACATCTGACGTGTCAGACACCGTGCATGGCACACACTAAACAGCCGGCCACATCCACGTTCCAGGTCCTGTCCCAGGGGGCAGCCACATCCCCATGGTGGGCGCTGCACGCCTCCGCACCCTGCCTTCCGAGGCACAGAGCCGCTTTCTGCACAGTCCGCGCTCCATGTCACATGCGGGAAATGACTTGCTCTGCCCATCCATGAGCCACGGAGCCCGGAGAGTGTCACCTGCGTTGATTAGGGTGTGGCTCCTTCAACTCCTGGCACGGGACGCCCACGGGACATGTGTTACACACTGGTCACATCACACACATGTGCATACTAAGCCACGGAGGCCCGGCTCAGGGCCTGGGTTACCCCCAACCCTGGAGTGTGTGCACACTCATGATTATACGTGGGTGTTCGTGCACGCACATATATTCATGCACGGTTTTTGTCTTTTTTTTTTTATGGAGCCCTGCTCTGTCGCCCAGGCTGGAGTGCAGTGGTGCGATCTCGGCTCACTGCAACCTTTACCCTCTGGGTTCAACCGATTCTCCTGCCTCAGCCTCCTGAGTAGCTGCGATTATAGGCACACGCCACCACGCCCAGGTAATTTTTGTATTTTCGGTAGAAACGGGGTTTCACCATGTTGGTCAGGCTGGTCTCAAACTCCTGAGCTCAAGTGATCCACCCACCTCAGCCTCCCAAAGTGCTGGGATTACAGGTGTGAGCCACCACACCCGGCTCATGGGGGTTTTTTGTGAGTGCAAATGTTATATTCCTGGTCTTACAAGAGAAATAGGCAGGGAGGCACTGAGTCATCCTTTCTTCCCCCTGGCCCTCTGTTTCCTCGCCTGTGTTGGAGCGAGTTCTGACTACAGGTGCCGCCAGGAGGAGCCTGGGTCATGCCCTGTAAAGCAAGGTGGTAGCAATGTCCCCAGACCATGAACTCCCAGAACGGCAGCCAGACCCAGCTAAGGGAACTTCTTCTAGACCAGGACTGGGACGCAAGAACCTCCACTGTATGGAGGAGAAAACCTGGGCTCCGAGAAGGTGCAGGGACCCTCCAGGGTCGCAGGGAGCAGGCATGTGGAGGGAGCTGGTGGCAGCCAGGTTGGGCTGGGCAGGAAGCAGCCACCAGGGGAGTCACCTGGCCATACTGGTGGGTTTCCTGCAGCCTGGCCAACTCTGGGCTTTGCCGCTCCATCAGGCCTGGAGGTGTTGAGGCGGTGGCCCGGCCCTGCTGGCAGAGGAGGTGGGTGCATTCAGGGCTGAGGGGCACAGGGTGGGCACGCTGGTCAGCCTTGCCAGACCCTTGCCCTTGCACTAGCTGGAATCAGAGGCTTCCCCCAACACCTGCCCCCACCACTTGGACATGGCTTCTTCCAAGAACAGGGTGCTTACTACCTGCCAGGGCTGCTCCGAGCAGGTATAGCAATGGAGACCATCGCCTGCTTACTTCTCAGCAGAGGGAAATAGGCAATGAGATGCACACATGTACAGAGTGTGTGGCCTCAGGTCCCGTGAAAGGCCCATGGCAGGTGGAGAAGAGCAGAGGACTTACAGTGCTGTCAGGACAGGGCAGGGCACACCCCGCAGGGTACGAACCTGCAGGTGCAAAGGCCCGGGCAGGTGGAAGTGTTGCAGAGACAGCGAGGAGGAGGAGGGCGAGGAGGAGGAGGAAACGGGGGCGCTGGAGCTGGAGGGTAACAGGGCCCAGAACACTGAGCGCCTTGTTTCAGCCAGGCTGGGTGTACAGGCAGGATTCTTGATCTGAGACAGTTCACAGGCGAGAAGCCAGGGCTGGGAGCACAGTGTGGAAGAACGCTAGCACCTCAATGGACTGGGCAGATGCGTTGCCCTCTGCCTCAGTTTCCCCATCTGTGAATTGAGAGAACAATGCTCACCTCACAGGCGGCCCTGAGCCCTGACCTGGGTGGGTGGGGAGAGCTTTGTGAATCATTAGGCTCACGTTCAGTGAGGTACACAGTCGTGACCCCTCTGGGGGCGCTGGCTGCGACCCACAGGGCTCCCAGCACCAGACTCACAGAAGCTGCAGACTGGGAAGGCCCCGGGCTCTGGATGACATCAGAGGAAGGTGGAGCGCAGGGTGCCACAATTTAGGGATTGGCCAGGCTCTGTGTGATGTCAGAAGGGTGGAGCACAGAGTGCCGGGGCTTAGGCATTGGCCAGGTTTTTGTGTGACATCATATGGGGGAGTGGAGCACAGGGTGCTGGGCCCTACGGATTGGCCAGGTTTTTGTGTGACATCAGATGGGGGTGGAGCAGAGTGCGGGGGCCCTAGGAATTGGCCAGGTTTTGTGTGACCTCACTTGGGGGGGCGGAGCACAGGATACCAGACCTTAGGGATTGGCCAGATTTTTGTGTGACGTCAGTTGGGGGTGGAGCATAGAATGCGGGGCCCTAGGGGTCGATGAGGTTTTTAGTGAAGTCAGGTGAGGGTGGAGCACAGGATGGGGGCCCTAAGGATGGGCCAGGTTTTTGTGTGAGGTCAGATGGGGGTGGAGCGCAGAGTGTGGGAGCCCTAGGGATTGGCTAGGCTGTATGTGACATCAGAGTGGGAATGGAGGGTCAGGTGGTTCTTGTTCTGTCCGCAGGGTGAGAATTTTGGACGTGATTCTAAAGACTAAGCCTTTGGAGACTATCAGGCAGGGGTGGGTGACGTTCCAACTGGGTTTGTTCTTTCTTGCATGTTTAATTATGAAGCTCAATGCAGAAAAGCACAGGAAACCGAAAAACTGATAGCCGTTTACCCATCACCAGGACTAAGCAGATGTGAGCACTGTGCCCTATTTGGACCAGATTTCTTACTCGAGCTCCTTTTTTTTTTTTTTTTTT
>NW_012101810.1:923335-924937 GCF_000951045.1 Mandrillus leucophaeus
AATATTTAGATGTACAGAAAAGTTGCAAAGACAGCGCAGAGAATTCCTGTACACCAGCACGGTCTCCCGTAATGCTAACATCTTACATTACTTGGATGTGTTTGTCACAGCTAAGAAACCCACATCAGCACATGAAACTCCACACTTTCTCCTGATTTCCTGTGTCTCCTAATACCCATTTTCTGCTCCAGTTCCGCCTCTAGGAGGCCACGCGACATAGCATGGTCGAGTCTCCTGGGGCTTCTCTGTTCTGTGGCTATTCTTGCTTTTGATGACCTTGACAGTTTTGAGGAGTGTTGGTCAGGTATTTTGCAGAATGTCCCTGGACTTGGATTTGTTGAGACTTTTCTCATGGTCTGACTGAGGTTCTGGGCCTGGGGAGGCAGACCACAGAAGTGACGTGCCCTTCCTAGCGCATCATCGGATCTGGGTTCTGGGAAAGTGGGAGAAGGGGCAACAGGAAAGGGTAGAAAGGGGGTGGGAGAGTGGGTGCCTTAGAGGGGTGGAGTGGACAAGACTTGGGTGTGGGAGGGGCTTGAAGGAGGAGTTGGGGTGGTGGCCAGGTGGGTGCTGGTCAAGGACATCGGGTCTGGAACTTCTGGCTTTGAGTCTGGAGCGGCTGGGGAGGATGTCTTGTTTCTGGTCTAGGTACTTGGGTGGGGGTGGGCTGCTGGCAGAGCCAGGGGCCAGGAGAAGGGCCTGCGGTGGAAGCTGGCTCCACTCCCCTGACGTCCTGCCCCCCACTCGTTTCCTCGACATGAAGGCTCAAGTCCACCCTCCACACTCAGTGAGGAGGAAAACCTGAGGGTCTGGCATCCTCGTAATTAATTCATCAGGCGCCATGCTGGGATGTCTGAAGATGTGCGAGTGTTTAATTACAAACTTCTACATAACCATGCGCTTTAATTACCTGGGGCTGGGGAACCCTCCCACCTCGTGTCCAGCTCCAGTTGTCAGGGGGGGTCTGGAGAGCCAGGTGGGGCAGCTGGTTCCCCAAGGCCACTGAGGCTGGAAATGAGGGCTGGGGAGAAGTGACAGATCTGGAGGTGGGAGCCCCGGGTGGGACTGCAAGAGGCGTAGGTGTGGGTGCCCCCAACACCCCTTCTGTATATGACATTTGAGCCTGGGCTGTCTGAGGCCAGGGTCTCAGCTGGAGTCTCTGAGGGTCTGTGTGGCACTGGCATGCCTTCTGCTACCTGGGGTCAGGCAGGGACCTCCATGAGGACAGGGTCCTGGGCTCCACTGAGAGCCCACTGTGTGACCCTGCACCAGTTCCCTCCTGCCTCCTGCACCAGTTTCCTCATTGGTGAGTGGGGCTCATTGCAGCCGGCGAGCAACCCCTCTCCACTACTCAGCAATGGGGGGTTACTGGTAGTGCACTCAGACTGTCTTGGTTTCTGTTTCTCTACTCATCCATCAATCCATTACTCACCCATCCATCCATCCTCCATCCATCTATCCATCCATGCATCCACCCACACATTTATCCACCCACCCATCCATCCATGTAACCATCCATCCACCCATCCACCCACCCATCCACCCACCTATCCATCCATCCATCCATCCATCCATCCATCCATCCATCCATCCACCCACCCA
>NW_012101810.1:925133-944930 GCF_000951045.1 Mandrillus leucophaeus
ATCCATCCACCCATCCACCCACTCATCCATCCATCCACCCACCCACCTATCCACCCACCCATCTACCCATCCACCCATCCAGCCAGCCAGCCAGCCACTCATCCATCCATCCCCATGCATTCATCCACCCATCCACCCATCCATCCATCCATCCATCCATCCATCCATCCCCATCCAGCAATTGCAGTGGATGTTCACAGGGTTATCCTGGCTGCCCAGCATTTGAACACACACAAGCAGGTACCTGACTTAGCCTAGCAGGCACACCTGACCAAGACCAAGTGGGTGGACCAGTGTCAGCCTGGATACCCTTGTGTGTGTTTGGTGTGTGTGTGAGGGGTGGGGTCAGGCATATGGTGATAGCCCAAAGGGACATCATGGTCAGTGCTGAGCCCTGTGGTCTAAGGCCTTCTCACCCTGGGGAGAGTTGAGGATTGAACTGTGGGGAGGTCTGACACCCCCAGCACCTCCACCCAAGGATGGAGAACAGAAGTTTCTGACTCTGCTTCTGCTGTTAACTGTGGCCCCGAGGGGCATGTGCATGCGTCAGCATGGGGGCGTGACTGTGGGTGCCCTGTGCCCTGTGGTAGTGAGTGGGGGTGGCCACTCCTGCCCACGGCGTGTCCAGCCTGCTGTGGTCTTTGGGGACAGGCCCACTTCAGGCTCCCCTCTCAGAGCCTCAGTTTCCCTAGATTCACAATGGGACCACAGAAGGCAACCTGACCGGGCCTCAGGCTGGTTGTGGGGATGGAATGTAGTAACGTGGCATCCTGCGTATCACCAACACATGAGGGTCCCTGAGACCCTGCTGTGTGCAGGCCGGGCTGCAGATCTGCCCTGCTATGCTCCACACCTGGGCCCATTTTCCAGATCAGGCTAACAGGGCTCAGAGAGGGGAAACAACTTTCCCAAGGTCACAGAGCCAGGTGGGGGCATAGCCAGGTGTGTGTGGAGCTGTGTGTGACTGTGTCCTGGGGGCAGGACAGGAGACTCAGGACAGCAGCGGCCTGGTGGGGAGCAGGCGGGGAGGAGGCCAGGCAGAGGTGGGGATGCCCTTGCCCAAGGTCATGGTTGTTAAGGACATGGCTGAGCCAGGCTGCTTTTCTCCACCCCGCCCCAGGGTCCTCCGGCAAGGCCTCCCTACCCGGCAGGTGCAGCCTGAGTTCAGGGCCTGCCACTGTGCTTGGCAGAGGCTCTGGACAGCAGTGGGTTCTGCCCGGCTGGTCCGGGGGCTCCTGCTGGGTTGGCACCCGGGCCAACGCCATCTGTCCCTGGCAGCCCGGTACCCTCCACCCAAGATGCCTCCCCTTTAGAGTGAGACTCTGGAGGAGGGGGCGGAGGGCAGGGGGCGTGGCTGGAGATGCGGCTGCCATAGACAGAGGCACTCGATTCCCACCCAAGACAGCTACAGGCACCAGGAAGGACCCCCACGTGGGGCTGGACCACCCTGAGCCCCAAGTCCCTGCACTGGCTCAGACCTTCAGGGATTCCTGGAATCCTGTACTGTCTGGGGTTGGGGGAAGAACTGAGAAAAGAGATATTCTATCTCCCGCCCCGCCCATTGTACAGATGGGGAAACTGAGGCCCACGGGAGTCAAGCACCTGCTGAAGGCTGCTCAGTGAGTTTTCACTGCAGCCCAGGGCCCCGGCCTCCCAGCCTGCCCGGGACGTGGCTGCCCACTCCAGTCCTGTCTCCTAACTCATTTTGCCCCGAAATCCTGAGAATCCTCTCCCTGCACTCCACATTTTTGGCCATGTAAGACTGGTAAGAATGCCGGGGGCGAGTCCTGTCTCCGTCACTTCCCAGGTATCTATTGCAAGGGGTGGGAGGTTGGATGGGTTTATACTCGTAAATAACTATTAATTAACAAATAAAGATGAATTTACTAGGAGTTGGAGGCAGACGCTGATTGCACAGACTCTGCAACTAGGATGCTGGGCTCAAAGCCGGCCTACGCCTTTCTCCTGCGTGACCCTGGAGAAGTGTCTTGACTTCCGTGTCTTGGTTTCCTCATCTGTAAATGGGAGGAGTCAGTGACGCAGCAGATACTCTTATTACACTCCTGGTATGCGTTTAAGGCTCATAGTTGTCCTCGCTTTGCAGCCAGGAGACCCCCCCACTGCCCGCCCCTCCAAGACCCTGCGAAGTCCAGGTCCGGGTACCAGGGTCCTCGGTCACGCCCACAGGGGGCGTGGCCTGGAATCGGGCGGAGTCTGAGAAGGCGGGGCACCAGGATAGTCTTTAGGGGCGGGGCCTCGTGGCCTGGCGCCCTCCCTGCCCGCGTCCAGCTGAGACTGCGCAGCCGGCAGGTGGCGCTGCGGCGTTTCCTAAGCGCACGGCAGGCGAGGCCCCGCTGGGCGCTGGGCCAGGTTCTCCCACGTGCACACCAGACGTGGGGTGCACACCGGTTACAGGTGCGCCCGACTGCACGCACACAAGCTGAATGCGTGCGCATCCATTACGCACGTGCACCCACGCGCGCAGGCTTGTGCAGCCCTCGGTCACCCTGGCTCCCTGACCCAGACCCATTCCACCCTGAATCCCTGGTTCCGGCTGTCTCCAGGCCTTTGCTGCACGCCTCCTCCAACACTACAGCCCCGGGTCTGGAGCCTTCCCCCACCTGGTCCTTAGCCCACTTGGCCGCTGGCTTTCTTCAGAGCACTCCAAGTCTGAGGGAGCTGCAGTTCCCCCCAGCCTGGAGGGAGCACTTCTACCTGGCAGCGCTGCAGTGCTGGCCCAGATGCCCGCTGTCAGCCAGGCAGGTCCGAGGCAGGGGCGGCACCTGTAGTCAGGCAAGGCCTTGAGCTGGGAGGGCACCAGGCAATGCCGTGCACAGCTCAGACCCATCCCAGGGCAGCGGCCCTGACCCCAGAGCTGTGACATCAGCCCCAGCACCTGCACCTACCAAGTGCCTGCATGGTGTTCACTGCTTCCCAGGGGTCACCACTGAGGTTGGAGAGGGGTGGGCATTGGCCAGGGTTACCCATGGGTGGGGCTAAGACCCCAGGTCCAGGGGCTTCCGAAGCCACCCTGGACAGCCAGGTTACCTTAGATGGAGGGACACTAGGCCTTGGCCTCTGGGTCCCTCGTGGGCTTAAGTGATTCCCTCCAGAGGGACTCCAGGGTGTGACTTGGAAGGTCAGGAAGGGCCCAGCTCTGCCTCCAGCCCAAAGCGCAGGGTGGGCAAGCTCCTGCCCTCTCTGGGCCTCAGTTTCCCTGTCTGTCCAGTGGAACTGCAGTGCTTATCCTAGCCTACCCCTGAGGACGGACTGCAGGCTCTGTTCCTGTGTCATAATCTGTCCGGGGCGAGCCCAATAGGTGGGTTTATCTGGTACCCTTTGGAGCGCCTGCCTTTGCACACGTGACCTCCCCGACACCAGCAGCCTCAACCTCCCATCTGTGCAATGGGCCAGTGATGCTGCCTTACAGGGCTGTTGTGAGGGAGGTGCACACGTACACTGGGAAAGGGCCGTTGATACAGGAGTCGCTTGCCCAGGGAGGCCTCGCTCGTGTATATGTGCTCATGGTGTGCACGCATGTCAACACAGAGGTACACACACTGAACCCCTGCTATGACAAGCACCCTGCAGCAAAGATGCCCACACCGCCCACACGCAGGGCAGACCACAGGCAGGCCCCGCTCGGTGCCCCAGCAGAAAAGAACAGCCGTATACACTCCCCCCACCCCGTCTGCCGCCCCCCGAATCCTCCGCACGAACCATTTATCTGTGCAGGTCAACAGCTTGCATTGTCGGCGCCGCACAACTGTTCGAACACCCCGGATACGCAGAGAACACTTCTTAATTAGATTCTGCAGAACCCTGACACACAAACAAAAGATATTAATATCAAGCGGCACAGCATCAATTGCAGTTTACACAGATCAGAGAACATTTTGGGTGCAAAGAGGTTGTGCATGCGATGGGTTGTTACTTTACAAGTTGGGGATGTGGGCACGTGACAGGCCTGACTGCGGCGGCTCTGAGCAGAATCGGAGCCCCCCAGGGGCCGTGGGGAGGGGCGCTGGGGGTTAGAGCTGAGGGCCAGGCCAGCGCTGGCTTAGAGGAAGGCCTGGGTTATTCAGGCAGGGAGGGGACACAGACAGGGTCAGGATATTATCACTGTTGTTCCCTGGAACATTAGTCCAGTGATCAGCCCAGGAGCCACGGCTGCAAAGCCTTCCCCGAGCGGAACCCAGTCTGCTCTAAGAGGTCACTTAGGGTAGACTAGGACACTGTGCTCCCCACAGTGGGGTCTGGTTTTCTCTCTCTCTCTCTCTCAATAGTTTATTACTTAAAACTTTTCATAATTATTTTATTTATTTTTATTATTATTATTTTTGAGATAGAGTCTCGCTGTGTCGCCCAGGCTGGAGTGCAGTGGTGCGATCTTGGCTCACTGCAACCTCCACCTCCCAGGTTCAAGCAATTCTCCTGCCTCAGCCTCCCAAGTAGCTGGGATTACAGGCATGCGCCACCACACCTGGTTAATTTTTGTATTTTTAGTAGAGACACAGTTTCGCCGTGTTGGCTAGGCTGGTCTCAAACTCGTGACCTCAGGTGATCTGCCCGCCTCGGCCTTCCAAAGTGCTGGGATTACAGGCATGGGCCACAGCGCCCAGTCTATTTTTCATATTTATTTATTTAGAGACTGGGTCTTGCTGTTAACCCAGGCTGGAGTGCGGTGGCGCAGTCTCGGCTTACTGCAGCCTCAACCTGCCAGGCTCAAGGGACCCTCCCACCTCAGCCTCCCAAGAAGCTGGGACCACAGGTGTGCACCATCACACCTGGCTAATGTTTAAATTTTTGTAGAGATGGGGTCTAGCTATGTTGACCAGGCTGGTCTTGAATTCCTGGGCTCAAGCAATCCTCCTGCCCCAGCCTCCCAAAGTGCTGGGATGATAGGCCTGAGCCGTCTCATCAGCAAAACTTTTTTAAAGAGTAGCTTTCTTGTGCTGTTATTCACATGTTACGTGTTGAATTGTCCCCCCAAAACTATGTTGAAGTCCTAACTCCTGATACCTGTGAATGTGGCCTTATTGGAAACAGGGCAATTGCAGCTGTCTTCAGGTTAATATGAGCTCATTAGGGTGGGCCCTAATCCAACACGACTGACGTCCTTATAAGAGGAAAAAGCCACATGTCGACGGACACACGGGGAGGAGAGGGCATCGTGAGGGTGGAAGCGGAGGCTGGAGTGATACGGCTGCCAGCCCTGGAACTCCAAGCATCACCACCACCACCAGAAGCCGGGAGGGGCCTGGGACAGACGCCCCCCTAGAGTGCTTGGAGGAACGGGTCCCTGCCAACACCTTGATTTCAGACTTCTAGCCTCCAGACTGTGGAACTATAAACTTCTGTTCTGTGCTTTTGTTTGTTGTTTTTTGAGACAGGGTCTTGCTCTGTTGCCCAGGTTGGAGTGCAGTGGTGTAATCATGGCTCACTGCAGCCTCAACTTACCGGTCTAAAGCAATCTTCCCACCTCGGCCTCCCGAGTGGCTGGGACCACAGGTGTATGTCAGCGTGCCCGGCTAATTTTGTATTGGGGGTCTTGCTACATTGCCCAGGCTGGTCTCAAGGAATCCTTCCCCCTCCCAAAATGCTGGGATGACAGGCACGAGTCACTGTGCCTGGCCATTTTCCATGTTTTGATACTCTGACACCTGGGGCATTGGGGACTCAGGGGCTTCCTTTTCCTAGAGACACCAAACAGCTCCCCGAAAACTTACCTTTGATATGCACAAGAACCCGGTCCAGAGCCCACCTCCACCACCTCCTCGGTGGGGCTGTCACCCGCAGGCCACCACCCAGCTGCCCCAATCACTCAGGGCCAGGCAGCAGGCAGGTAGAGGTGGCCCCTACAGGCAAAACCTGCCAACATCATCCCAGCCATTCAGCCCTAAGCCTGCTTCCCCAGCCCGGTCTCTTTCTTCCCGAGGAAACCCCAGGAAACGCTCGTCCCCTCACCCCCTCTACTGCCACCTTCTGACGCAGCCTGGTGCTACCCGGGTGGCCCTGAGAGCCCTGTCTCCTGTTTCCGGGGGACTGTGAGCATCGTAACTTCCTCTCCGTGACAGCATTTCCAAGTCTGCGTGTCTCACCACACCAGACTAAAACAAGTCCCAAGTACCCTTAAAACACCCATGACCTGGGTGCCAACACTGTGTGCCAAGTGGACACTCAACATGGGTGCCAGTCTGAGGGATCCCCAGGCATAGTCTCAGGACATCAGCCTCTTTAGGCAGAGGCTGCTACTAATGAGAAAACAGGCTCAGAGAGGTTAGGCAACTTGTCCAAGATCGCACAGCGAGCTCGTGGTGCAGCCGGGGTTGGAGCCCTTGGTGGTCTAATTTCAAAGCCTCTTGTCCCCTCATTGGGCCTCTGCCTGTGGGTGACATGGCCTGGGTGACCCAGAGGCCTCTCTCTTCCCGTGCGGGTCAGGACCTTCTCATATCGTAGCCCTGAGTCAAGTTCTTAGGGAAGGGCAACCCCGTTCTTGGTGAAGGGAAAACGTGATTGTTTAAAGGAAACAGCCTCTGATGTATTCAATTATACGTAATTTATATAATGGCTACTGGAGTTTCCAGCCAAAAAAATAATAATAATAATAATTGCATGACTTTCGTTCCAGGGCCCAAGAGATAAATTAAAATAACGTAAAGTGAGTTTCTAATTGGCATGGGCCAGGAGCCTGGGCAGCGCCAGGTGTGTGCCTGACACGCGGCGGCCCAGCTCCCCAAGGCCTGGCCTGCCCTCCCCTCCCACCGGCCCGGGGCCCGGCCACGTGGCCATGAGTGCGCGGTGTGCACGTGCACTGCAGGCCACGTGTGATGCCCCAGGGCTCTCCCTGTCCACAGAAGCCCCGTGTCGGGAGTTGCAGGCTGCGGGTGGCCACGGTGGAGGACGTGTCTGGAGGCCCTGGGGATGGCTAGCTCCACACACCACCTCGGCCCCAGCGTCTGCCACCCCTGCGGCCCCCTGGGGCTCACCCCGCTCAGGGAGTAAAAAGCTCCTAGGAGTTCTTGCTGCAGGAAAACAATCCCGTTTCTCCTGCTGAGAGATGAAATCCTGTAGCAACATCCAAAGGTGATGGCCCTGGCATTCGAGAGGAGCCCACAGGCAGGCCAGCGTGGACCTGAGTTGTCCTGGATGGTCACCGGCCCCTGGCCACGCCTCACTCTCCCATCTGTAAAACAAAGCAAGGTCTGAGACTGAGAGCTTGGGCCTGCAGTGGTCACATGCTGTGACCCAGAGGTGGGCGTGCCCCACCCACTCACCGTGAGCGCTGTGTGAGGCTCCATCTGCGTGGCCCGTGGCTTGGGTGGCCCTGGGTGACAGCAGGGCTCCCTGGTTCTGAAACTCCGAGGATTTCTTTCCTGAAATGCACAGCTTTGGCCAGGCGCAATGGCTCACACCTGGATCCCAGGGATTTAGGAGGCCGAGATGGGAAGATCGATTGTGACCAGGAGTTTGAGACCAGCCTGGACAACATAGCAAGACCCTGTCTTAAGAAAAATTTAGCTGGGTGTGGTAGTTCATGCCTGCAGTCCCAGCTACTCAGGAGTCTGAGGTGGGAGAGTCTCTTGAACCCGGGAGCATGGAGACTGCCGTGACCCGTGATTGCACCACTGCACTCCAGCCCAGGAGGCAGAGCAAGACCCTGTCTCTGAATGAAAAATAAATATAAATAAATAGAATGAAAGCACAGCTTGTGATCGCCCCACTTTGCAGGTTTAAAAATGGAGACCCAGGCCAGGCGCGGTGGCTCACACCTGTAATCCCAGCACTTGGGAGGCCGAGGTGGGCAAATTATTTGAGGTCAAGGAGTTCAAGGCCATCCTGGCTAACATGGTGAAACCCTGTCTCTACTAAAAAACAAAAATTAGCTGGGTGTGGTGGCTCATGCCTGTAATCCCAGCTACTCGGGAGGCTGAGGCCAGAAAATCACTTGAACCTGGGAGGCGGAAGTTGCAGTGAACTGAGATCATGCCACTGCACTCCAGCCTGGAGAACAAGAGCAAGACTCCATCTCAAAAAGAAAAAAAAAAAAGGAGGCCCAAAGGAATTGAGGATGGGCGCGGCCTGGTGGGGCTGGGGTTGGGGACGGGCCTCTGTTCCAGGCTGGGGGTTTGCTCAGCAGCCCAGCACCATCTGTGGGGCTCTGTGGCCCCATGGGCTCACCAGGACATGAGGAGCCTGGACCTGGGGTGCAGTGGTGTGGTGGGCACAGGGTCCTATCACCCGTTCTCTCCAGCCCCTCAGGCAGCCCCTTGCTTTCCTACTGCTGGATGACTGACCGGGTACTCACCTGGTCATTCTGCCACCTTCCAAGCCGCCTCCTGAGATGCTCCTCCGACACCCCCAGGGTGCTAAGGTTCCCTGTCCCCTGCTCATGTCCCCCACTAGACTTCCCATGCTTACCAGGAGTACATACATCTCCCAGCTGCTGCAGCACACGGGAAGGCTTTGCAAAGCCAGGGACAGAGGCCAGGGGTCTTGGGGTCTCTGAGGTGAGGTGCCCACCACGAGGGGCACAGCTTGCAGCCGGCAGGTTGGTAGGCAAGAGTACTTTGCTTTCTCTTTGGAACAAGGATGGGAACAGATTTTTTTTTTTTTTTCCTGTTGCCCAGGCTGGAGTGCAGTGGCATGATCTCGGCTCACTGCAACCTCCACCTCCCAGGTTCAAGAGAGTCTCCTGCCTCAACCTCCCTAGTAGCTGGGACTACAGGCACCTGCCACCACGCCCGGCTATTTTTTATATTTTTAATAGAGAAGGGGTTTTTCACCATGTTGGCCAGGTTGGTCTCGAACTCCTGATGTCAGGTGATCCACCCGCCTTGGTCTTCCAAAGTGCTGGGATTACAGGCGTGAGCCACCGCGCCCGGCCGGAACAGATCTATTTTAAATGAACCACAAGTTAGAAAACAAACCAATGGAAAAAAATGTCGGTGAGGGAAGAAAGGAAGAACCGGGTAGGGAGAGGTTTCCGCAAGGCAGGTGAGAGGGTGGGCTTGAGGCGGATGCAGGGTGGGCCTGCGTCCCCTGCCCCATTCTGGGGACATGAGTTCTTCATTGGGGCTGGGGTGCCCGTGACAGCAAAGTCGATCAGCTTCCTTTTCTCCAGAATCAATAACCCTCATCTGAAATTCACAAAAAGTGTCCTCCGCTTATAAGACTCAGCTCATCCCAGGGGTCTGGGTGGGTGTCTCATCCAGGGGTCACCCTGGGCCCCCAGGCGGCAGATGCTTGAGCCCCTGTATTTTGGTACCGACTGTGTATTGCACTGGTCCGGCTCTTCACACTCTGGCTCCTGGCCTTTGAGGTCTGGCCCAGCAAGGTAGACTATGCCCCCATTCCACAGATGTGCAGAGACGGGACGGCTCCCAGAGACATCGAGGCCTGGGTGGTGGCGGTGGCAGTCACCTGGGGCCCTAGGTGGGTGGTCCTCAGAGCGGCTGCAGACCCCAGCCGGCCTGGCCACCTCAGCTTTGACCCTCATTTTCTCCAGTCCCTGCCCCCGGCCCGCCACCCACCTGGCCTCCCTTTGACTTGGCACCCAGGCCCCTGTTCCCAGTCTCCCCCAGCGGCCTCCTCCCCTCTGAGTCCCCGCTTCTGTCCTCACCCTTCTCCTGTCTGTAGCTGCAATTACAGCTAATCAGATACCTGAACCGCTTGCGAAGCTATTAGCAGTTCTCCCTGCCCGGTGGGAAATCAGCGGGCTGGACAATTAGCTTTTTAGTTGCAACTCAGATTCTGATGCAAGCAATAAACAACTTGCACTGCTCCTTCCCTCCTCCCACTTCCTCTTCCCCCTCCTCCCTCCCCTCCTCCCTCCCCTCCTCCCACTCCTCCTGGTCTTCCTTCTCCCTTCCTCCCTTCCTTCCTTTTTCCTTCCTCCTCCCGCTCCCCTTCCACTCCCCCTCCTCACCACACCCAGGGTGCTGGGGGATTCTCCAGGGTCTCTCCTTTCTCCTAACCTGGTCCAGCTCCATCCTGCACTTGGATCACCCAAGCTCCCAGCAAGCCGGGTTCCTTGCCCTTGCTCTCATCTGCCCTTGCAGGGTTTAGGATAGGTGGGAGCGATGGTGACCAGCACTGTCTTCAGAGGGTCCATAGCTCCCACTCCCCCAAACCCCCCCAGACCCTGTCCTCCCTCCTGCTGACTTTCTCGCCCTGTGTGTGCGTGTGCACGCGTGTGCGTGTGTGTGTGTGTGTGCGCGCCCGTGCGCGCACGCTCCTGTTTGTAATTAAGCAGTTAATTGCGCCGGGTTCTTGATTAGCTTTGGGGGATGGTAATGTTCTAGCGAGATGAGGTGTTGTGTACAGTTCAGAATCATTTAGAGAAATTGGAGCTAATTTTGCTGTCTGCGCTTATTACTGCATTAATTTAATTTGGGTTGCTTTTAGCTCATTAACACATCTAATTAATTCGTTGACATCACTATTAAGATGTCTCTTTGAAATTGGCGTCTCCAGATAATCTGGATGGAGAGGCTGACATGCCAGGCGCGGAGCTGCCTGGGAACACGAAGAGGGGAGGGAAAGAGACCAGCCGACTAATGAATTTTCCATCAGAATCACGGTTTGTCAGAGGAACTGCGAGGCGGGGTGCAGGGAGCGGCAGAGACAAAGGAAGGGGGAGCTGGAGAGCTCACGGCCGCGGCTCGCCGGGTCTTAAATATTGAATTGGTTATGAAAACAAACAGACTTCACCAGGAGTGCGGATGCCAGGCCAGGCGCCTCCCTGCCCTGCCCGGCTCAGCCCCAGCTCTGCTCTGCTCTGGCCGTTGGCCCGGCCACGTAAGCATGGATGCGGGGCTGGAGGGGTCACACCTATGACCCCCTCAACTCCAGCTTAAGCCTCCCTGTGTCAGGTTTACCCCCTCCACAACCGCCTGTGGCTTCCTGCTTCAGGCCGATGCTGGCGCAGCCTGGCCGACACCCAGAACAAATGGGGAAACTGAGGCCCAGAAGTGGACGTTGGGGTAGCCCAAGGTCACCGGGAAGTTTGCGGATGTGCAACTGAGATCAGCCCAGCCCTAGGTGCACACCCAGGAGCAGCCGCAGCTGTGGGGGAGGGATTGGGGGTCCAGGAAGCCTCACGGCCCGCACCACCCACTTCTGTCTCCCGGGAGCTCCCAACAGGTGCACATGAAGGTGGTGACGGGTCTACCCTCCGGGCAGTGAGGCTGGGGGCCAGTGGGAGATCAGGGGCTACCACGGTAGATTCTGGACTTGGCATCTACCAGTGTGGGGTCTCCTGGAGGCCCTGGGAAGCCCCCACTTCTCTGCCTTCCAGTGTTGTCCCTGCAGCCTCACTCCCTCTAGAAGGGCCTCCCTTTCCTCATCTTGGGTGGAGTAAACCTACCCATGCTTCAAAGGGAGTACGAAGATGTCCCCTCCTCCAGGAAGAACTCCTGGATTTCCTGTCTGACCCTGGTAGAGACGGGAGCTGGTGGAGGCTGTAGCTGTAGCTGCAGCCATCCTGGGAAAGTGCAGTCTGATCTCTGGGTTCTTTCCCGCTCTCTGTCTGCTCTTCCCTGCTCAGAGGCTAAACTGTGTTTCCTCAAAATTCATGTGCTGAATAACCCCCAAGACCTCAGAATGGGACTGTATTTAGATATAGGGTTTTAAAAGGTAATTAAGGCAAGGTACAGTGGCTCACACATGTAATCCCAGCACTTTGGGAGGCTGAGGCAGGAGGATCGCTTGAGCTCAGGGGTTTGGGACCAGCCTGGGTAACATGGTGAAACCCTATCTCTGCAAAAAGTACAAAAAAAATTAGCTGGTGTGGTGCTGCACACCTGTGGTCCCAGCTACTCAGGAGGCAGAGGTGGGAGGATCACTTAAGCCTGGGAGGTTGAGGCTACAGTGAGCTGTGATTGCACCACTGCACTCCAGCCTGGGTGACAGAGGGAAGCCCTGTCTCAAAAAACAAAACGGTAATTAAGGTAAAATTTAATCACCTGATGAGTTCTTCTTGCCCACTGCACAGACAGAGCCACTTCACTGAGACAGTGGGATTGCAGTAGAGTTTAATCAACGCAGGGCCAACTGAGCGGGAGATGGGAGTTTATAATTCAGATCTGCCTCCCTGAAAGCTCAGAGGCTGGAGTGCAGTAGTGCGATCTTGGCCCACTGCAACCTCCGCCTCCCGGGTTCAAACGATTCTCCTGCCTCAGCCTCCCGAGTAGCTGGGAGGCTGGGGTTTTTCAAGGACAGTTTGACAGGCAGGGGCGAGGGAATGGGGAGTGCTGATTGGCTGGGTGGAGGATGAAATCACAGGGCGGCGTCAAAGCTGTCTTCTGGCACTGAGTTGATTCCTGGGTGGAAGTCACAGGGCTGGTTGAATTCATTCCTTGGTCTAAGTCGTGGGTTCAGGTGAACTCAGCGGTCCACAGAAGTCTAAAAACCCCCCCGACGCCAATCTTAGGTATTGGCAATGGCAGTGTCACCTATGGGAGTGACTGGGGAAGTCACAAATATCATGACATCTGGAACAACGGCTGGTTCCCATTTAACTGTGCCTACATTTTAGCAGAGTTCAGATCCCTTTCGTCATTCTTATCTTGTGGCCTTCCATTAGTTTTTACAGAGGTGGTTTTGGTCCCCACCCCAGGAGGGGATAGTTTTAGGAAAGGCAGTTATCATGCTCTTGCCAGTCACAAGAGGACACAGACTGCAGGGTCCCACTTATGGTGATGCAGAGCGGGTGAGCCCCCAAATCAGGGCTTAGCCTGGGAGGGTTCTTGGCTTCACCCAGGAAGGAATGCAAGGGCGAGCTGTTGGTGTTAAAGCAGCCGTGCACAGCAGCAGCCCCGGGGTAGTTCCACACTCATGTTGACACCCACTTTTAATTATGCAAATGAAGGGACAGATTATGCAGAAATTTATAGGAAAAGGGTGGTAACTCTCGGGTCATTGGGTTGTTGCCATGGAAAGGGGTGGTAACTTCTGGTGTTGCCACGGCAATGGTAAACTGACTGGCGCACTGGTGGGCGTGTCTTATGGAAAGCCGCTTCCACCCAGTCCCTGTTTTAGCTAGTCCTCAATCTGGTCTGGAGTCTGAGCCTGGCCTCTGAGTTGAGTCCCACCTCCTACCTCAATAGGAGGTTTCTAGAGTCCTCAGATCCATAGAGACAGAAGTAGGAAGGTGGTTCCCAGGAGCTGGGGAGTGAGGGTTGAGCGGGGACAGAGCTTCAGTTTGGGAAGATAAAAAGTTCTATGGATGGAGGGTGGTGATGCTTCCACGAAGATGCGCTTAATGCCGTTAACTGTCCACTTCCAAACGATTAAGATGGGCCGGGCGCGGTGGCTCACACCTGTCATCCCAGCACTTTGGGAGGCCGAGGCGGGCAGATCACCCGAGGTCAGGAGTTCAAGATCAGCCTGGCCAATACGGTGAACCCCAGTCTCTACTAAAAATACAAAAATTAGTCAGGCGTGATGGTGGGCGCCTGTAATCCCAGTTACTCAGGAGACTGAGGCAGGAGAATTGCTTGAATCCAGGAGGCAGAGGTTGTGATAAGCCGAGATTGCACCACTGCACTCCAGCCTGTGTGACAGAGGGATACTCTGTCTCAAAAAAAAAAAAAAAAGAAAGAAAGAAAGAAAAAAGTTAAGATGGTAAGTTTTAGGTCATATATGTTTACCACAATAAAAACGTTTTTGAACCTCTGCACTGTAGTGATCGTTTCTAAGAAGTTTAGAGAGACCAGGGGAGAAAACAGATAAGCTTTATATTTTAGTACCTCAATGGCACTTTTTCCTGCTTTTGGAACAAGGGTCCCAGCATTTTCTTTTCTTTTTTTTTTTTTTTTTTTAAGACGGAGTCTTGCTCAGTCGCCCAGGCTGGAGTGCAGTGGCCGGATCTCAGCTCACTGCAAGCTCCGCCTCCTGGGTTCATGCCATTCTCCTGCCTCAGCCTCCTGAGTAGCTGGGACTACAGGCGCCTGCCACCTCACCTGGCTAGTTTTTTGTATTTTTTAGTAGAGACAGGGTTTCATCGTGTTAGCCAGGATGGTCTCGATCTCCTGACCTCGTGATCCGCCCGTCTCGGCCTCCCAAAGTGCTGGGATTACAGGCTTGAGCCACCGCACCCGGCCAGGTCCCAGCATTTTCATTTTGTGCTGGGCCCTGCAGGTCGTGTCTCTGGCCCGGATCCTGGAAGGCATTTCTGGAGACGGCTTGTCACATGTGACCCACAGTGGAGCTTTCAGGGTTCTCTGGAGAACCCTGAAGAACGAGAAACATTCCTCAGCCTCTTCAGGACAACCAGCCCCCAGTGACCTCTTGCTGGCTGCCAGTTTGCCCTCAAGACGTGTGACATTCATTGTTCCTGGACCCTGTGGGGGTTCCCTCCCTCCCCTCCTGCCATTCTTATAAATCCTGTCTGTGCCTCTGTTTCGTGACTCAGTTTACTCACCAACTCCCTCACACATGAGAACACAGTTTTCCTGCAGTGACAGTGAGCAAAGTGGCTACACTTGGTACAATGGCCCTGAGCTATTCTCTGACCCCAGTTTCTCCAGGCTGGGCAGGAGGTTGGCTGTCTGGGGACCGGTAGACATAGCCCCCTGGAAAGCTGGGGCAGCAGAGGCTGTTCTGAACTGGCCTTGATCATGCGGCATCAGGCCTGTGGGAGGAGAGCGTTTTCAGAGCCCTCTGCTGACCTATAGCGTGGCGGCCACCGTATGAGGACACACCTCACCCCTGGCCTGCTGGAGAAATCTAGGGGCTGTTGTCTATCTGTGTGGTGACCAACGCCAGCTACGGAAGCAGGTCCTTTGCCCCAGCCTGGCTCTGGTGGCCCTGTGACCTGGTCCTCTTTGTCTTCTAACAGTTTATTGAGATATAATTCACCCACCTTACCACCCACTCATTTATTTTATGTTGTTTATTTATTTTTGAGATGGAGTATTGCTCTGTTGCCTAGGCTGGAGTGTAGTGGCATGATCTTGGCTCACTGCAACCTCCACCTCCTGGGTTTAAGGGATTCTCGTGCCTCAGTCTTCCAAGTAGCTGGGACTACAGGCGTGCACCACCATGCCCAGCTAATTTTTGTATTTTTTGTAAAGACGAGTTTTCACCATATTGCCCAGGCCAGTCTTGAACTCCTGACCTCAAGTGATCTTCCCGCCTTAGCCTCCCAAAGTGCTGGGATTACAGGCCTGAGCTACTGTGCCCAACTCCACTCACTCTTTTAGAATGTATAATTTGGTGGGTTTTTTTTTTTTTTTTTTTTTGAGTCAGGGTTTCTCTGTCACCCAGGCTGGAGTGCAGTGGTGCAATCATAGCTCACTGCAGCCTCAACCTCCAGGGCTCAGGTGATCCTCCCACTTCAGCCTCCCGAGCAGCTGGGACTACAGGTGCACGCTACCACCACGCCCAGCTAATTTTTGTACTTTTTGTAGAGACAGGGTTTTGCCATGTTGCAAAGGTTGACCTTGAACTCCCGGGCTCAAGCAATCTGCCTTCTTCAGCCTCTCAAAGTGCTGGTAATACAGGCATGCACCACCACACCTGGCTAATTTTTGTTTTTGTTTTTGTTTTTGAGAGATAGGGTCTCACTATGTTGCCCAGGCTGGTCTTGAACTCGTGGGTTCAAGCAATTCACCTGCCTTGGCCCCCCAAAGTGCTCGGGTTATAAGCATGAATCGCCACACTCAGCCCTAGTGGTTTTTTTTAAATTTTTATTTATTTATCTTTTTAGTATATCCACAGAGTTGTGCAACCATCATCACCGTCTAATTTCAAAACATTTTTATCTCCTCTAAAAGAAACCTCATACCCCTTAAGCAGTTACTGTTCATTTCTACCTCTCCCCTCCCCCTGGCAACATCATTCTACCTTCTGTCTCTGTAGATTTACCTATTTGGAAATTTCATGTAAATGGGAGCGTTCAATATGTGGTCTTTTGTGTCTGTGTTCTTTCACTTTGCATAATATTTCCAAGGTTCACCCAGGCTGTAGTGTGTATCAGAGCTCCATTCCTTTTCATGGCTCAGTAATATTCCACTTTGTGGATCTACCACCTTGTGTTTATCCATTCATCCCCAGATGGATGCTTGGGTCGCTCCCACCTTTTGGCTTTTGTGAATAGTGCTGCTGTGAACATTCAGGTACACGTTTTTGTGTGGCTGCAGGGTTCCAATTCCATTCGAACCTAGGAGTGGAAGTGCTGAGTCATATGGTGACTCAATCCTGAACATTTCCAGGAACGGCCAGGCTGTTTTCCGCAGCGGCTGCAGTAGTTTACATTCCCGCTGGCTGGCACTGCAGGAGAATTCTGATTCCTCCACATGTTCACCAGCACTTGTTGCTGTCTTTTTCACTGTAGCCATCTTAGGGAGGGAAGTGACACCCAACTGTGGTTTCGATTTGCATTTCCCGGGTGCTTTCACTGATGGCTGCAGGCTGCACTCGGGGCCATTAGCATACCAAACTCCCATTGGCTGAACCTGACACCATGAAGATGTCTGCTCAACATTTGACTTTAGTTCAAAAAGCTAACTGGGCCGAGCACAATGGCTCATGCCTGTAATCCCAGCACTTTCGGAGGCTGAGGCGGGCAGATCACTTGAGGTCAGGAGTTCGAGACCAGCCTGGCCAACACGGTGAAACCCCGTCTCTACCAAAAATACAAAAAAATTAGCCAGGCGTGGTGGTGTACACCTGTAATCCCAGCTACTCGGGAGGCTGGAGCAGGAGAATCACTTGAACCTGGGAGGTGAAAGTTGCAGTGAGCCAAGAGGGTGCCGCTGCACTCCACTTGGGGAACAGTGAGACTTTGTCTCAAAACGAAAAAAAAGACAGCTAACTGTGTGCGTATGCATTTGTATATATTTTGGGAAAAAACTCCATTGATGGGCAAAGGCCCTGAGTGGCGCTAGGCCCTGGCTTGCTAAATGGTGTGCAGCTGTGGGGGCCTCGGCCGCTCTTGGGCTGATCTGGGGTGCAACACTGCCCACGATGCTCACCCGATCGTCATGGTCACTGGGGTGCTCGTTACATCTGCAGGTGTGTGTGCATTCACAGGTGTGGGGAATCTCTGGAAGGGCCCGTAGCAAACCATGACATAGACATTGGCTATTGGAGGGGAGCTGGGCGGGGTGGGGGGAATCTCTGGAAGGGCCCATAGCAAACCATGACATGGACATTAGCTATTGGAGGGGAGCTGGAGGGGGGAATCTCTGAAACGGCTCATAACAAACCGTGACATGGACATTGGCTATTGGAGGGGAGCTGAGCGGGGTGGGGGGAATCTCTGGAAGGGCCTGTAGCAAACCATGACATGGGCATTGGCTATTGGAGGGGAGCTGGAGGGGGGAATCTCTGGAAAGGCCTGTAGCAAACCATGACATGGACATTAGCTATTGGAGGGGAGCTGGGTGGTGGGGGAGGGGGGAATCTCTGGAAGGGCCCAGAGCAAACCATGACATGGATATTGGCTATTGGAGGGGAGCTGGGCGGGGTAGGGGGAATCTCTGGAAGGGCCCATAGTAAACCATGACTTGGACATTGGCTATTGGAGGGGAGCTGGGTGGTGGGGGAGGGGGAGAATCTCTGGAAGGGCCCATAGCAAACCATGACATGGACATTGGCTATTGGAGGGGAGCTGGGTGGCTGGGGACAGAGTGAGATGGGCTTTTTTCTCTGTAAACCTCCTCTCCCTAAGAAAGGCAAGTGAACATATTATAGGCATATAGCGTGCATTCCAGAAAGTGCCTGCAGCCTCAGCAGCGCAATGAACTTCACAAAGTGAACAGGGCCAGGTGACCACCCCCTGGACAACAGCAAGAATAAGGCCAGTCCCCTGTAGGCTCCCTCATGCCCCTCCCTGCCCACAATACCCCACCTCCTGACACACTGAGATGCCCACTTTCCTGGAACCTTCATCCGTCAGAATGCTGCCTGCTCCTGAACTTCCTGACTGGGATAGCGCAGTTGCTGCCTCCTATGCTGTGAGACTCACCTATGTGGTTTGTGCACCCCTTGGGTATCCTTTTTCACTGCTGCGTAGTATTCCATCATGTGAATAGAGCACAATTTATTTACCCATTCTCCTGTTCAGAGAGGTTTGGTCGTGTCCAGTTTCTGGTTATTTTGAAAAGCCTTATATATGAGCATTTCCTTCTTTTAGAGGCACACATAGACCTTTCCCTACTTTAAAAATCTCAAGCCTTGTGACCACATTAGCTATTTAACGAATAAATGTGTCGAAAAATGTGAATGTGAGGTCCAGAGGTCTGGATTCCTTAGGGCTGGAGGTGGGTGCAGGGATCTGCTTCCTCAGTGGTCTGGCAGGTCTGGCGGCCAGGGCTGGAGGCCTGGGGATGCAGGCCCAGAGTGCAGTGTGAGGATGAGGGGCTACACCAGCTCTACTGTCCCCAGACTCAGCCAAGGACTGAAGAGGACTTCCCCCGACACTGGGCGGGATCCTGGGCAGCCGACCCTCCTGAGCAGAGCCTGGTCTGGGACCCAGAACCAGGGGTAGCCTGGGAGAGGAGGCTGGGAGGCTGCCCCTGGGCCCCCCCGGCCACGTGGCACCTGGCAAGCCTGTAGGCTGGTGCTTCTCCGCATGGGTAACAGCAGAGCTCTGGGCTCCCGTGTCTTCTTCCAGGGATTTGGGGGTATCCCACAACCCAGAGAGGGACACTCTTCTTTTAATCTGGCTCTTGGAGTGTGTATTGGAAATGGTCTCTTTAGCACTTCATTAAACACTTTAGTTAATAGCAGCCTCCGGGGGATCCCACCCGAAGTCCTGTGGGCGGGGAGCACGCAGCTGCATCAATTAACCCTGGCTGTCTCCGGGGTGCAGTCAGATGGTGCGAGCCCCTCGGAAGGTGCCTGGCACTGCAATTAGACTCCAGACGCAGCAGGCCAATCACTCTGCTATTGGGCCCCCATCGATCCGGACTGGTTGGCGTTTGCTGCCATCAGCAGCCTCCCATTCTTATTAGTAAATTAGGCTGTGCTTGGAACTGCTTTCTGTGAGGAGGTGTGGACAATGCTGGGTGCTGGGGGCTGAGACTGGGGCATTGCGCCCCTGACTCCCCATCCCAGTGGCCCCCGACGTCCTGGTCCTCCAGACCGTGGTGCAGGCCAGGCACAGCATCCCAGGCTCGTTGGGGCCTGCACCACCCCTCCCTAGCCTCTTCCTTTGAGTGTCTGTGTTCTTGCACCCTAAGTGCCTTCTCCAATCCCCCCATAACCAGACACCCACCTGGGAAGAAAAGAGGAGGCCTCAGGTGGACAGAGCAGGTGGGGGCAGATTCTGCAGGGCTGGAGGTGGACCCAGGCTTTGCTTTCGCTGTGGTCAGGTGGGTCTGGGAAGCCAGTGCAGGAGCTGTGGCCCTGGGCAAGTCCCCTGTGACAGACAGACCCCAAAAGGCCCCATGAGCTCCACTTCCTGAGCTTCACGCCACTGTGGGGTCCCCTCCCCTTAGGTGTGGGCAGGACCCAAGACTTGCACCTAAACAATAGAATAGGGTGCAGGTGACAGCATCCCACTCCCATGGTCTGGGTTACATGTCCAAGATGCCGTCTTGCTAGCAGACTCACTCTGAGATGTCTCCCTCGCTGTCTGTGGAGGACCAGGCTGCCACACAGCAAGAGAGGGCCATGTGGCAGGGTCCTGGGAGCGGCCTCCAGCAGAGAAGCTGGCATCCCCAGCCCCACACCTGCAGGGAAATGTGGGCTGCCACAACCTGAGAGAGCCTGGAGGCAGAAGCTTCCCCCGTTGAGCCTGCAGATGAGAATGCAGCCCACCACTGCAGCTGCAGCCAGGGGAAGTGG
>NW_012101810.1:944980-948642 GCF_000951045.1 Mandrillus leucophaeus
TGAGCCTGCAGATGAGAATGCAGCCCACCACTGCAGCTGCAGCCAGGGGAAGTGGATTCCTCCCCAGCCGAGCCTGCAGATGAGAACACATCCCAGCATGCAGTTGCAACCAGGTGGGATCCTTCATGGAGGACCCAGCCGAGCCATGACCAGAATCCAGACCCACAGAGACTGTGAGTTGTTAGACGTGTGTCGTTTCTTGTCATCAAGTTGTGGCCCTGTGTTTTGCAGCAAGAGAAACCAATGCCCCCCTTATCTCTCTGAGCCAGTGGTTTCTTTCCTGTCCTCTGTAAAATGGGCTGCTTGGAGGGAATGCATCATGCCTGTACCTGTGCTTGGTCCTCGCCTCTCAGGCCCAGCTCAAAAGTTACCTCCTGTAGGAATTCTTCCCAGATTGCCCCTGCCCTTGTGAGGGAGAGTAATCAGGGTTCCTTGAGGGCAGGGCAGGCCTGAACCACCCTATACCTCTAAGGCCCAGCACAGGACTGAGCACATAGCTGGGGCGTGGGTAATGAATGCTGAGAGTCCAGCCATGAGGGGCTTGCTGGCCTTGGGTCTGAAGAGCCTTCCCAAAAGCCCCCAATCTTGGCCAGGAAACTGGCAAAGTTGGGGGGAGAATCTTCTCCACGTGGAGCCCAGGCTGCTCCCTGCAGGAACCGCCCCGCACCCCTGCCCTCTGCCTTTGGGGAATCCTCCCCTCTGCTGGGGGCCCCTCCTATCTGCTCAGGAAGTCCACACCTGGGCCATGTTCTGTGCCAGGTGTGGAAGGATCCAGGAGAAGGTTTAGATGGGCCCATGTCCAACCTGGCTGCCACTCTCTGCCCCCTGCCCATGTTGAGGGCCCCTAGCCGGTTCCTCCACTGTCTCTGTCCTCCTCTATCCGGGTTCCCATTGGATCACTTTGGCCAAGCATGGTTGCCGCCTTCCTGTATGACCCCAACCCAGGCCTGGCTGTGGTGCTCAGGCACGGGAGGGAGTTATGTTGAAAAGAACTGACTCCTCAGCCGGGCGCGGTGGCTCACGCCTGTAATCCCAGCACTTTGGGAGACCAAGGCGGGCGGATCACGAGGTCAGGAGATCGAGACCATCCTGGCGAACATGGTGAAACCCCGTCTCTACTAAAAATACAAAAAATTAGCTGGGCATGGTGACGGGCGCCTGTAGTCCCAGCTACTCGGGAGGCTGAGGCAGGAGAATGACCTGAACCCAGGAGGCGGAGGTTGCAGTGAGCCGAGATCGCGCCACTGCATTCCAGTCTGGGCGACAGAGCCAGACTCTGTCTCAAAAAAAAAACCAAAAAACTGACTCCTCTTGGGGCATCTACTCCCAGCACACAGTAGGGCAGGCTCACCACCATGGTGCCCCCTCAGGCTCCTGCTCCTAAGCCCCTCCACTGCCACCACGTTGAGAGACTGCCAACCTCCTGCTGTGGCCCCGCCGTGCCCCCTACCCTGAATCCAGGCCCCTAGTTCTCTTCAGACTCAGTGAGACAGCAATGATTTCCTCCCTCTGCCTGGCCCTGGTCCCTGGCTCAGAGGACTGTGGTCACGTCTTTCTTCACTGCCAGGCCCATGGGTATCCCTCTGGCTGTACTCAGGGCCTGTTGAGAGGTCCGAGTTCTCCTTTCACTTTCTGAGCCATGTTTGGCTGCAGAGGGGAAAATCTGAAATCTGGAGGCAAGGAAGACTGGCTGGCAACCCTAACACAGCTGCAAGGATAGACAGCAGGGCCCACTCTCCACCATGGAGCCCGGGCACCGCACGGGTCCCAGCCCTGCCCTTGTGGCTCCTGAGAATGGGTCCTGAGTTTCATCTGCCCCAGGATGATTGAAATGGGGCACAGCCACCTTACCCCAGCCCATCTCACCCAAAGGACCCACTTACAGCTCAGTGGATGCCCCCAAAACCCCGTCATGGAGAACCCCAAGAAGTGCAGGCCTCCGAGAGGTGGGTGGCACAATGTGTGGCCCTCATGTTGTTTCTATCATTCCTGTCCCCCCTTCAGCTCCTCATGATTTTGCGGAATCATAGAGACTGCAGAAATGACTGGATCTGCAGACCCATCAGGCACCCCCAGCCCTGCCCTGCAGTGGCCAGAGTGGGCTCACAGCTTGGGGGGGGGCAGATGCATCTGTGGAGGCCCAGACCTCTGCCAGCCCTGCCTCCTGCCCGCTGGCACCAGCCTGCTCTGCCCTTCCAGGCCCTGGCTCCCAGGGGGCAACCTGGCTCCATCCCCACCTGGAAGGTACTCTTGGTCTTTCCTGGATGCCAGCACCACAAGTGTCTATGTGTTAGTCCACTGCATTGCTGTAAGGAAGTACCTAAGACTGCATAATTTATAAAAGAAAGAGGTTGATTTGGCTCACCGTTCTGCAGGCTGTACAGGAAGCACGGTGCTAGCATCTGCTTCTGATGAGGCCTCAGGGGGCTTCCAATCATGGTGGAAGGTGATGTGGAGCCAGTGCATCACATGGGAAGAGAGGCAGCAAGAGTGAGAGGGAGGAGGGGGAGGTGCCAGGCTCCTTTAAACAACCAGATCTTACATGAACTCATAAAGTGAAAACTCACTCATTACTGTGGGGAGGACACCTGCCATTCACAAGTGATCTGCCCCCATGACCCAAACACCTCCCACATTTCACCATGAGATTTGGAGGGGACAGTCATCCAAACCACATTGACCGGAAAGGAAATACAGGCACCAGCTTTTTCCACAAATGCCCCCGCAGGGTTCACTCATCCTGGGTTCTGCAGACAGGGCGGGTGGAGGTGAGAAGGTGCCCCAGGTTTACCACTTCCAAGCACCTTCACATCTTTGTGCAGCCCCTTGCATGTGTGAATCAGGGCTGGCCCATGAGACCACAGGAGGCCAGGAGAGGCGATGGCACATGACTTCAGGGTGCAGGTCACAGAGGCACTGTGGCTTCTGCCTTGGTCTTTGGGTCACTTGTTCTAGGGAAGCCACCATGTCATGTGAAACCCCAAGCAGCCTTAGGAAGAGGCCCATGCAGGGAGTGCTGAGGCCCCCAGCCAACAGCCAGCAGGAACTGACAGCCACCTAGATGGGGATCCTCCTGCCCCGGTTGAACCTTCAGATGATGCAGCCCCAGCTGACTTCTGACTGCAGCCTCATGAGAGCCTCGAGCCAGGGCCACCTGACCAAGCCTCTCCCACATTCCCAGCCCTCAGACACCTCCAGTGCTAATCGACGTTTACTGTTGTCTAAGCACTAAGTTTGGGTGCCATTTGTTACACAGCATAGGTCACTACTACACCAACACTTCATGCTCATCTCAGCCTCCAGCAAGATGGCCAAGCATTAGGATTGCTGTAGTTTCTGTTTTCATTTTTGTTTAGTTTGAAAATGATTTTCACTGTTTATATGAAATCAAGACAACCCATATAGTATCCTTGCAAATACTCCATCTCATGTGATATTCAAGACTAAATATCTTCCGAATCACATTCAAGAGGCTGAGAAGATGCACTTTGACAGTTTTCAAGAAATATCAATCAAACTGTAATGAAATTTCAATGTATCAGTTAATACCAAGCACCTCCTCTTACAGTTAGCATTGGACTAGGTAATTAAGGACAAGTAGTTTGGCTCAATAAATTAAGAAATCCACATTTAATTCATTTTCCTATCATGTGACTGAAAAA